>NC_143021.1:10110000-10397500 GCF_055824585.1 Amblyomma mixtum
CTCAAGCTTTAAAATCGTATTGTTTTCGCAAAAACAATGGATAAACCTTACTTCTTTGTCTGTAAGCGCCGCGTCTTCCACTGACTAGAACGTGGCACACTTTTCGTGATTGGAAAGTGGCAAAGCATATTGTTTTCTTTTGTGTTTGTGTATGGAAAACTAGTATAGTCGACATCAGTGTGTACCGGCTCCGAAGCAGAAGGCACGTCGTATATAGCGAGAAATTAAAAAAATGCTGGCTTTTCGATTCTATAGTCGCAGCGCTTCTGAACATGGATGCAAACACCAAAGGTATAAATTGTAGATGTTAATCGCTCATCAACACTGCTCTTTGTGGCGCTTCTAACGGTGTTTCTAGAAGATGGACCATCCATGAATGTTTGCCCTTCATTTTCAGGGTTTGAAAGAGCAATGTGAATCGCTGATGAATGTTTCTGAGTTACACGCGTTGGGAAGTAGCGATAAAGATATAGTATTGAATCGTCTCGAGCGATTCTTTAAAGAGAGATGATTTTCAGTTAATGTAGTACAGTTTGCAGGCACCCTCGTATCACGATTAGCTGTCTTTCCTAGCGTTAAGTGTTGGCATTAAATTTTATTTATTTTTGTGTGGAACATTCGTCACGGGATAACGAAATTGAACTTTTCAAGGCTTCTTAAAAACATACTGGAGGGCGTTGGACTCTCTTTGCCTAATATTCTTAATTTCCGAATTATCGAAGGAAGTGAAGTGCTCCAGTCATATTTGCGGTCACCCGCTGCAGACTTCCTCTCTGCACAAAGTGCTGAATGCTCATCTTATTGAGCATGTCGACATTTGAAGAATGTCAATGACCGCACGCTCACAGGTGCGGTTCAGACTGTGGCAGTGCACTTTCGTATCTTCTACAGAAAGGGGTAGTAAGGATGCTATCCACGTACACATCGCACGCGATTAAAAAATTTTGGCGACAAAAGCCAATAAGTGACACTAAGCTGAACGACTAACTTATTACGCTGGCAAAAATAGGGCAGTTTTTTTATTACATGTGACAGCAGATCATTTTTGTATGTCTTCAACCATTGGCCGAAAATATGCTCAGATTTTACAATGGATCTAGTCACTTATCCCTCTGCTCACGTAGAGGCTTGTGCATCATTTCGTTCCAGGAATGAAAAGCCTTTGGCTCAGGTGCTATGATCGCCCAATGAAGCTTCAGCGCGTTATCTCGAAGACAGATGAAAAAGATATGAGCAGCGATCCCGCCATGTGGGCCCCCTACCAACGAGAGTTTACTGCATTTACTGTCTGTAGACCTCGAATAGGCAAAAAGACATTGAAATTGTTAGAGATTGGTTGGTTTATTACGACTTAACGTCACAAAGCGACTGAGGCTATGACAGACGCCGTAGTGAAGGGCTCCGGAAATTTCGACCACCTGGGGTTCTTTAACGTGCACTGACATCGCACAACACACGACCCTCTAGAATTTCGCCTCCATCGAAATTCAGCCGCCGCGGCCGGGATCGAACCCGCGTCTTTCGGGTCAGCAGCCGAGCGCCATAACCACTGAGCCACCGCGGCGGGGCAGCTTGTTATAGCCATTGATCGAAAGATAGTCTATAGACTGTATATAAAGAAAAATGGAATATAAGCTGACATATGGGCCCTATTCTCATCTTGCCCACACATCGAAATTCAGGGATACACACGCGCATCGAGTAAACAGTCAGACAGGTAGCCCCTCATCCAAAAGCTTGCGCTTCAGGCCAACGCACAAGTAAGATTGTCTGCCAACCCCCTTATGACACTGTCTCTCAGAAATGGTGGCCACAAATAAATGAGCAAAAAACAGCAAACTGTGGGTAACAGCTCGGATCTCATGCTGACAAGCCAGAAGGTGAGGTGAGGTGAAATGTCACGAAAGGCAACAAGAAGCACGTAATTTCAAAGATTTTTAGAGCACACACCTAGCCATTTAAATGCCAAATGCTTTCCTGAAAAACATAAAAGTAGCGGCCAATTTTAAGCAATCATTTTTTTTTCATGTACTCCATTGTTATTGAAGCCACTTCGTTGCGTACACATTGGTAGCTGCAGAGCAGTCAGCTCAATGCATCGATTGCGGTTGACGGCACTCAGACACACGGACAAGGGACAGAAAGAGAAAAGGCGACGGCAAAGGCGCTGAACTTCAGCTTCATTCCATAACCGCCGACACACAGCCTATATACCAAAAAGACAGGCGCCAACAGGCAGCGATTTTATTTGCTCGTGGCGGCAAGAAGTGATATGACAGGTGGTGGCAAAACAACAAAAACTACAAACAAAAACCAGACAATAGAGCAAAGAAGGATAAAACCAAAACAAGGTGAGAGAAAAATTTATAAGCAAGTCATTTTTAAAAGACCGCCAACACGTCAAACAGTGGATAGGTTTGACCAAAAGAATATTTAAGAACTGGTCCGATAAAAAAAGGATTAAAAACCATACAAGCAAGCAGAGATCAAGCGTAGTTAAAAAAAAAAGGTGAAATAACAATAAAAACATGCGGTAGAAACAAAATGGTGGTTGGGTTACCAAACGAGAATTGAGCAACAAAGGTGAAGCCAACAAGTAACACGGTTAAAGTGGAAGTCAATGTACAGTAAAACCAAAAGATATCAAAAAATGAAATTCAGCAACTAGTATGAAGTCTAAAAGCTAAAACGATCCAAGAAAAGGGAAGTTGACGGCAAAGGCAAGGGCATGTAACACGTTTGTAAAACCAGGGCTAGGTCAAACACATCTAGAAAGAAAGACAATCTTTTTTTTCCGGGAGGGAAATGCAGGTGTTCTTACAAATTCACCCTGGATACTAAAAGTCTCGGCGGCAGCAACCGTTTTATAGCGTCAGCTTATTCCGGTGCTTTTTTAATAGAGTGACATTAACCAGTTTAAAAATTTTCAAGGATACACTTTTCAGAACGTAGAGGTACAAACTGTACATCATAACCACATGCCGCAGCAATAAACCAGCAATACAACTGTGCTAGCAGCAGCTTGCCGAATACACTGCAAAGAAGCCATGCCATACAGTAATTGGTGTCACCGTGCAATGTTACATACAGTGCGATATTTTGATGTACATGCCTTAAACACCATTAAAGTATTGTTGTAGACCACAACGTTTTTAAAGGTGTAAACAAACATTTTGGTACTTTCAGAGGACCAATATGCATAACAGGCAACAGGTGAGCAATAGTCAGTGCACCTGAAGCAGGCTCAGCTATTTTTGTTGACAGCACTCTGTCAAGAGCTACGTGACCTACTATATTTTTGCGCAAATTTACAGTTAATGTAATTATAAGCTAAGGTACAGCTGTAAAGTCGCGTGTAATGTTCTGCATGCTTTTCTAAACGGCAGTGAACCTATGTTGAGAATATTTTTCTAAACTTGCAGGTAAAGTACGCATCACTGAAAAAGATAACTATCATGAACGGCAGAGGAGGGATGGTCCAACCGAAGGCAGGAAGCAGCACATGACCCTGCAGATGCTGCCGGCTGGCAACTGCGAATTAATACATACAGACCAACAGCTGTCAGTGCCGGTAACAATGTATTGAATGACGAGAAAAGAAATTGTCTACTGCTTTAAAATTAAAAATAGGAATTAATATAACAAAATAAAAAGCGATGAGATAGCCCATAACAGAAGAAATGAATAGATTATATGTAATGCACCCATATACATTCTTTGAGGAGAGCGAAGATGGCTCTCATAGCCACATTGAAAGATGATCTGGCGAGAATACCACTGCATTTTATACGTGATGAAAAGGTCATAGCAATTCGAATATAGAATGCGCAGGTTTTCACTAATTCCCACCAGGGTGTCTGCGCCAGCTCTAAGGTATTCTTACATTGAACATTGCTACCAGTCTGCCTTGCGTAACTGATGAGAGAATTGAAAAAGCATGCCTTCAATAGCAAGAAGCCCGATATCTCACGTCACAGCTTAGCATCACACAAAAATTGGTAATGCATTTCACAAATCTGCATACGGTTAATAACTGCACAAAATTCGTCGAGTTGTAAAGCAAGTAAGATCAGGACAAACTAAAAATACCGAAGGAACACTGGTGAGTGTAATGCGGAGGCCTTGTTGTGCTCCAGCCCACATTCCGCTGTCCTCTCTTGAAACCAGCGCCGTGCGCCCGCCGGCGCGCAAAACCAGCCCACATTCTCATCGGGCATGTCTCGGCTTGCAGCAAGAATCATCCTGGCTCGCCGGCACAGACCTTGCCTCCTCCCCCTCACTTCCGGCTCGAGACTCCAACGACGCTTCTCCGGCCGCCCTTTCCAGTCTGCAAACCTTCAACGGCTGTGCCCTCTCGACCATTCGTCTAATTTGAACGGTGGCCAATGCCGTGACCTGATTGGAGAGTTTGAACGGCTGGCTGCCACAACGGTCAGCGGCGGCTATAAAAACGGAGCCGCGCTGAGTCCGAGCAGCAGACGGGCAGCAGACGAGCCATCATGCCGGAGCTAAGCTCTCCCGGGGCCGCCGTATACTTCTTTGTGCTAGCCCGTTGTGCTCTCGGCCCTTGTACCCAACATGTAAAGAAGCCCTTGTACATATTGTACATAAACGTCCTTTGACTCACCGCCGCCTCGACCGTTTCTTGGCTCAGCTCTGCGCAACAGAGGCAGCAGGCTGAGATGCTCCAGTGAAAACCGTGGTGACCACGCTCGGAGGCCCAGTCCCAACAGTAGCGGCAGCGGTGGGACGCCCCCCATTCCCAATAGTCTGTGGGTAGGGTGCCGTGCCTGGGAAGAGTTCCGAGCTTGGGGAATCGCCGGCAGCACAGCTGGTAGCAGGAAGCGAAGAATAAATAACAGAAAGTTTAAATAAATAAAAAACCATAGCCGTTGGCAAACGACTTGAAAGCGGGCTGCACAAGCCGGGATATAGCAAAAAGCTAGAAGTCCTAAGTAAGAGTACAGCTGCATCCGCGATAATTTGCAGTTCTCAGGAGAGGAAGCATCAACACCTGCAGCTCAGGGGAGACGCAAGGATTTTTGACATAATACTGTCTCAACTCCTTTTCCATTGGGGAGCACTGAGAAGTTTGCAAATGACAAGGCGAGGAATATGCGCCAGCCTTTCACATATGCGATCAGTGTCTCCGAGAAATTTAGCGAGACGAGTATTAAGGCGTAAACACTAATCCGATAAGTGCCAAACCCAAGCAAAAAAGTTCAAGAGGACACTTCAGCTCCACCTTAAGGGTGTGACGTCATAGCGTAATGGGTCAGGCTTTCCATTCTGAGCATTTTGGCAGCTTTGAAAGTATTTTTTCTTTTTGAATTCCCTCAATTGTTTATTGATCAATTACTGACTAAATTTTCTTAATTAGCGCCATCAGGTATTGCGTATTGGTTTTTCATTCTGAGTATTTTCACACCTTTCAACCCCCTTCCGCAATATTTTCATTTCTTTATTTTACATTTATTTCATTAACTAGTATCGCCTATCACACATAAATCAGTCATTAATACCTGGAACCACAAATTACCATGGTACAATTTTTCACGCATCTCCCGATTATAGGTTGCTGATTCGAATCCTTGCCGCGAGCTGGGCTTAGCAAGTGGTTTTATGCTGCACGAAACGCGGAATCCTATGACACTATCCTGAACATTCTGCGGAACGCAGTTGGCATGACACGAATTTTTTTCCGCAGCCCTCGATTATTTCCGACACGCGATGGCGACTGCTTCTGCACCGAAAGCTTTTCGATCGAACGAGCTGTGTGCGCTGTTGCGTAATTGGCCCTTGTCTGTTGGTTGGTTGGTTGGTTGGTTGGCCTCAAATAAAATGGCACATACGCACTACGGGGGAGTGGCCAAGACCCAGCTGGTGAACTGCTGGAAAAAGAAGCATTTATAGAGGAAATTTAGTAATAAGATTTAGGCTGACAGATTGGACGAGGCATCGACAGTGGACCCGTTAGCTGACGCGAGCACTCTGTCGCGCGGCACTGACCGCTCATTGTCGTCTTCCACGTATTACAAATCCATGCTTTCGCTCTGATTCGAGTGCAGTAAATATTATTTGTAGTTTTTCGCCGCGTTAGAAAGCCCCTTCGTAAATCTGTTCTGATATCTGGTGACATTTTTATTTACCACTGCACCTGAGTACTAAACACGCGTTGTGTTGTGTTTAAAGGCACACAGGCAGCTAAGGCCATCACGCGCCAAGCACACTAAACGTTACATGGAGACTACGAGAACAACACTTGTCACACATGCTATACGCCTTTTCTTTTATGGCGCCGCATTTCAGCTGAGGCAGCTGCACGCAGACTGCCTCCACTATAATCCCCATACAGCCGCTTACAAATAACGCGTGTGAATATAAATCAGTAGTAGAAAAACGTAGAGAGGAACTCACCGATCATGCGATTCATCCAGGCTTAGTGAAACCACCCACAAGTATTTGTTGCCTTCCCAGATTACAAGGCATCGCACCTTAAAGGAGCAGACGATGGAGCAGAAGAAGCTGTTGTCGGAATGCAATTCCGTTTGATGCCAGCTGAAATAACTAAGTTCCGACGAAAAATTGAAAAAAACTTCACAGTATCTCAAGCTGACGAATATCGTGGATATGCTGGACGTGAATGGTACGACAGAGAGCAGCTGCAATGCATTAATTTCCGCGACACTGGCATGCTCGCTGGAGATCTTGAAACTGACAGCTTAATTTTTGACCCATACAAGCGGACTGCGTTCAGATCAGCTGCGTTAAGAAACTAGGTAGATACCTGCATCTAATATAGATAGATTAGATTAGATTAGATTAGATAGATAGATAGATAGATAGATAGATAGACAGACAGACAGACAGACAGACAGACAGACAGACAGACAGACAGACAGACAGACAGACAGACAGACAGACAGACAGACAGACAGACAGACAGACAGACAGACAGACAGACAGACAGACAGACAGACAGACAGACAGACAGACAGACAGACAGACAGACAGACAGACAGACAGACAGACAGACAGACAGACGGACAGACAGACAGACAGACAGACGGACAGACGGACGGACGGACGGACGGACGGACGGACGGACGGACGGACGGACGGACGGACGGACGGACGGACGGACGGACGGACGGACGGACGGACGGACGGACGGACGGATGGATGGATGGATGGATGGATGGATGGATAGGAGCGCCCCCTTTGAAACGGGGTGGTGGCAATTGCCACCATGCTCAGCTTTTCTTTATTATTTTTTTTTTGTTTACTGTGTTGGCAATTCTCATTAAGATTCGCCATCATCTTTACCTACGGTTTCCTACAATTCCTTATGCCACATCTCTGCTTTTCAGCCACCAATCCTCCAATCGCTTTTTGCTGACTTCGAGTGCAGATTTATTTACATGACCATTGTTATCTTTAAACCCTAGGGCCTCAGAAAGAGTGACTGTGCCTGCATCGACATCCGGATGGATACCATCACATTTGATTATGAGGTGTTCAATTGTTTCCACAGATCTACCACACACTGCACATGTGTCATCTTCTTCGTTAAATTTCTTTTTGTAGCTGCGCGTTCTAAGACACCCTGACCTAGCTTCAAAAAGTAGGGCACTGCCTCTTGAGTTATCATAGAAAAATTCTTTCCTGATCTGCCTTTTCCAGTATCGATAAAGTTCTACACTATGTTTCTTTTCCATTGAATTCATCCAATTTTTAACTTCCGCGTTTTTAACCTGTCGTTTAATGCTCTTTCTTTCTCCGTCCTCATGACCGGCATACTTACTGGTTAGTTTTCTAGTTCTTTTCCGCCACTGTGAGTCAACGTTCTTTCTGTATAAATATTTAAATACCTTAGCTGCCCACCTGTTATCGTCCAATTTCCTCAGGCGTTCTTCATATAGTATTTTACTCTCATCTTCCCGTGCTTCGAACGATGCCCAGCCCATATCCCCTTGTACTGCCTCGTTTGTGGTTTTACCGTGGGCACCTAATGCTAATCTTCCAACAGCTCTCTGATTTACGTCTAATCTCGACTGAACTTCTGCCCTTAAGCACAGAACCGCATTGCCGAAAGTAAGTCCCGGCACCATTATTCCTTTCCAAATACCTCTTAGTACTTCATATCTGTTGTACCCCCATAATGCCCTATGTTTCATTATCCCGGCGTCTCTTCGTCCTTTTGC
This sequence comes from Amblyomma mixtum, assembly GCF_055824585.1. Lineage (NCBI taxonomy): Eukaryota > Metazoa > Arthropoda > Arachnida > Ixodida > Ixodidae > Amblyomma > Amblyomma mixtum. The sequence continues at coordinate 10,118,205 of NC_143021.1, forward strand.
CCTAAGAGCCTGTTCATGCTTTTCCGTGTATATCTGCCCTTCGTTTAGCCATATCCCGAGGTATTTGTATTCGGCCACTTTGGGTATTTCGTGGCCTTGTATTGTAAGCACCTGATCAGTTGTATCGTTAAAAATCATCACACCTGATTTAGTTGCGCCAAAGCTGAATCCTAGAGCGTCTCCTTCGTCTCCACAGCAATTAACCAAAGTTTGTAAATCTTCCTGGCTATCTGCTAACAGTGCAATATCGTCCGCATACATTAAACCCGGGAGTCGCTGCTCAACTACATTTCCACCTAATCTGTACGACAGATTATAACCCAGATTACTTTCTTCTAGCCTTCTTTCCATATTTACCACGTAAAGCATGAACAGCAGCGGTGATAGAGGACAACCTTGCCTTAATCCTTTGTGCACCCCCACAGTTGTGGTACTTTTCTTCCCTTCCCATGTAATTTCAACTTCATTATCTCGGTAGATTTCCTGTAGAAAATCAATTACCTCATCACCAATACCTAAATCTTTCAATATGCTCCACAGGAGTTCCCTGTTCACGTTATCGTATGCACCGCTTATGTCCAGAAAGGCTAAAAACAGGTCTATTTTCCGCCTTAGCTATTTCTATGCATTGGGTAAGCACGAACAGGCTATCATCTAACCGCCTACCCCTTCTGAACCCATTCTGAAGTTCTCCGAGTATCCTATTCCCTTCTACCCATGACTGCATTTTTAATTTCACCGCCTGCATTGCCAGCTTGTACATAACAGATGTTATCGTAATCGGACGGAAAGATTTTATGTTCATCTTATCTCCTTTCCCTTTATAAATCAAATTCATTTTACTCTGTCTCCAGCTGTGCGGAATTTGCTGATTTGTTATGACTGCCTCCAATGCTTTTATCAGCGCTTCCTTGCTTCTTGGGCCAAGTTCATTAATCAGCTTAATTGGAATTTCGTGTATCCCTGCGAATGTGGTTTTAGAAATATTCGCTTCCGCCTTTTCCCAGTTAAGACTAGTCAGTTCTAAGCTGTTCTCTATTGTGCTGTCCTGTGTTGCTGCCTCACTTGGGGAGATTACCCCATTAGCGTTGCTAAAAGACGCAGCTATAAATGACGTAATATAGTCCACAGCATCGTTTCCCTCTAAACATTTTCCCTCAGCATCTATAATCTGTTCCTGCTTTCTTTGATTTGTTTTTCCAAACCAGCTTATATGGTTCCAGATTTTTCTTGGCCCCCCTTTATTTGCCTCGCGAACTGCAGCCAGCCATTTATCAGAGGACTGCTTTATTTTAGCCTGGACTAGGACCTGAACGTGCTGTTTCTTTTGTCGATAAGATTCCCATTTTTTGCCTATTTCCTCTTCAGATAACTGCGCCCTCTTTGCTTCTCTATGTTCCCTTGCAGCCACCCGTCGTTGTTCGATGGCCTCCTTAATTTCTATATTCCACCAGCTTCGTGGCTTCCACTTTCCTCTCCACCGGTTAACTCCTTTCACTTGTTTCATTTTTGTAGCGATGAGCAGTTCTAACTGATTATAATCCCAATTTTCCATGTGGCGTTTCTCAATTACTTCTTCTATATCGGCTGATATTAGCGCTATTTGTTCATCATTTAATTTTGCGTTGTCTTTTTGACTTCGCTGCATTTCTCTTTTGACTAGGGCTCCTAACTGTAGACTAATACGTTTATGATCACTTCCTAGGCTGCCCTTCCCCTCTTCGTCTATTTCCATTATTGCGAGCTTGCTATAGATGCCCTGCGACATTAGACAGTAGTCAATGGTTGTTTGCCTGTTACGGGATTCCCACGTGATTCGTCCCTCACATTTAGTTTCTCTATCTACAATAACTAGGTTGTGCCGCTCACACAAGTCTAGCATTAACTTCCCGTTAAAATCTGTGTATCCATCCAGATCCTCGATGTGGCCGTTCATGTCTCCAAGCAAAATAATATCGACACCATCTCCAATCTGCTTTATATCGTCATTGAGGCACTTAACTAGATTCTTGTTTTCTTGCCTGCATTTGCCCCTGGTCCCTAAATAAACTACCCCTAGCCATGTCCTTTTGCCAGCAATTGTACCTGATACCCAGACATGTTCTTTGCAAGTTGATTTTATTCTTTGCCAATTTGTTCCTTGATGTATCAGCATACCTACTCCTCCTTCCTTCTTCTCCGTTGTTGTTCTGTTGCACCCTTCCCAGACATAGCCATCGATGAAAGGTGGATCTTCTAAATCCCTCAGGTGTGTCTCGCATAGAGCGTACACACCTACTGCTTCGTCCTTCAACTGCCGTTCTATTTCTAGCCATTTCGCTCTCTTTCTACCCCCTTGCATGTTTATGTAACTGATCCTGGCGTTAAATTTCTTTTTCGTAGTTTTCTTTCTGGGCCTCCTAGTGGCCATTTTGTTGGGATCAGCCGCCATTGTTACATTTACATCGCTTCTACCTACACCTACGCCCTGAGCCACCGTGGACCCCCTAAAAAAGCTACCGCTCGGCCTCCCAGGCGCCTGCCTATCTCTTCTCCTACCCTTCCACTGAAATGGATGTCATCTCGTCCAAAGTCTCTGCCCGAACCTGCTCTGTGCACTTCCTTGTTTATGTCTACCACCTCAAAGCTTTTCTCGAGTCCTAACTGCCTTATCTCTCGATTAACATTCACAACGTCTTTAGCAACCTCAACATTCCTTCCTTGTACCTCCGGCACTGTACACACCACGATCTGTGCTTGCTGTGCTATCGCCCTTATACCGTCAACTCCCTCAGCTAATGTTTTCCCTACTCGTGCGGCGTTACCATTCAGGACATCATTTAGCCCCGCCGCTACCACTACCAAGTTACGCCTTGCAGCCTTCTCGGAAAGTTCACTTTTAGTCGCTGTCAGGACATCGTCCATTGTCTTTCCTGGAAACACCCCGACTGCTACCCGCCTATCACCCTTCACCCGGTCCAGAATAGCTCTTTTGCAGCGCCCCATGTCTGAGTCACCAGCGATAAGCACTAGGGTACTCTGCCCTTCCCTCCTAACTTCTGCATCTTGCTGCCTCTTATCAGCGACTGTGACCTCATTTCCTGGAAATAGCTCGTGCCCCTTCTCAGTATCGCCTCTCGACTTCCCAGCTGCCACCTGTGCGTAGCTGTTCCTGCCTGAACATGTCTGACCTACTGGCTTCTCGCTGTCCATTCCAGTGCAAGCCCCATCCACGTGGCTGGCGCTGGAATGCACTCCATTGTGGCTTCCAATGGCGGTGTCAGCCGTTTTTGATTCTATCTGACAAAGCTGTACTTGAAGCTTACGCTTCTCTGCCCTCTCTATCTGTAACTCTGTTCCTAGAGCATCCATCCTTATCACTAGTTCGCTGTTCGCCTGTTCAGCCCTGTCCAGGCGTGCACCTAATACGCAGAATTTGCACATACAATCTGCGCCTTCGGCCTCCTGCACTGAATCGAACCGCGTTTCTTTTGATTTCACCAAGCCAAGCAGCGCTCAGGCACTGCTGCACGGCGGCGAAGTGCGACACCGGTTGTGGGCGGAGCTTGGGTAGAGCGGCGCTTGCCGCTCCGTGTATCCCTGCTTGCTGTGGTGCGGCAGTTCGGAAGCAGCGACCGGAGCGGCGCCCCGGATGTGTTGCCGGGCATGTGTCTCCTGCTTTAAGGCGGGGACACATGTCAGGCAAGCGCTCCGAATCCGGTCCGGCTCGCCGCGTCCGGCGGCGCCGTTCCGGCCTGGCGGCGACCGCCGGACGCATCAAACCGCATAGATATGTCCGGCGCACCGCAAGCGGCGAATGTCCGACACGCCGCTCCGGCGGGCAGTGGCAGCCAATGCGAGCGCGCAGAGCGCCAACGTCACGATGACGTCGAGTCCGCGACGTCACAGGTGAGCGGTGTGCGACGGAGGTGAGTGGTGTGCGACAGAGGTACAGTGTACTAGAAGTAGTTCACTATAACAGAGGTGAGCGGTGTGTCGGCTGCTGAATTGTAGGATAAGTTTGGCAGCGCTGTTTTCACCGAAAGCCATGACTTCGTTCAAACAGTCCCGGATTTGGGAGAACGAAGAAGCGTGCCGAGTGTAGCACCTTTTTTGAGCGCTGTCCAGTCCCAAAGAGCGCTCAGCTGCAGTGTCGATGCGAAACCAGCTATGCCTAGTGACGACTAGGGCAGTCGGGGACCAGCGCGCAGTTCGTCGCCGGGCATTGTGCGATGCGATGTCGTTGCCGAAAGCTTCACTCTAGCACAGGCATGTTGTCGTTGCTCGAATCTAGGAAGCATCCTTTCTTGTAGCATGGCTGTTTTTTATTTTCTTGTGCGAACGTGAAGTAAGCCGAGCCTGCCGGCCAGCCTGGATCCCGTCTGCCGGCGTCATAAAAACGAGCTAATGAGTGTTCTTGACGTAAATAATAAACCCTGGGATAGGGAAATGAGAAAATATATCATTTTTCTGGGTCATTGGCCAATACCGAGTTGCTGGTAAGAGTGACAACTGTGGTACGAGCGAATTTGTTGCGAGAACCGCCTCGCAGCTGCCGCTGGCCCGACGCTGGGGTCCGGCTCGACTGGCGCCCGCTAGCTCCGCTGCTGAAGGCGCCGTGGAAATTGACCATACTATTATTTTATTGTGAGATGATGCTGCTGACAGCAAAACGGTGTGAAGAGTAGGCCTTCAATTATAGCGCAGGCCACTTCCGAAGCGCCAGCCCCTGCCGCGGCAGCCACGGCAGCCAGGCATCAGCAGAGCTCGTCGCCAGGAGCGCCCGCGAGCGGTGCCGTTTCCGAAAGCTCGCAACATAAGCAGGCATGCTTTGTCGCCGATAACAAGGCGATGCCGTCTTTTCTTGCAATATTTGTACACCAAGCCAAGCAGCGCTCAGGCACTGCTGCGCGGCGGCGAAGTGCGACACCGGTTGTGGGCGGAGCTTGGGTAGAGCAGCGCCGCAGTGCTTGCCGCTCCGTGTCCCTGCTTGCTTTGGTGCGGCAGTTCGGAAGCGGCGACCGGAGCGGACCGCCGGACGCGTTGCCGGACATGTGTCTCCTGCTTAAAGATGCGCGCGCTTGTCGGTAAGAAGGCGGAAAAGAAAACAAGCGGAAATGCATCGGAAGCAAGCTCAACATATGTGTAGAGGGTAACAATACACTCAGGAGGTCGCGAAGTTCTTGGATGCGGAGTAATAGTCAGCGCCTCTGCTGGAGCTTTTTTTCTAACAAGCTTTGAAATGCTTTTGCGTAAGAAAATATGCTAGTTTTTTTTTTTCAATTTAATATAAAAGGACAAAACACAACATAGCATATTTTTGCTAACGAACACATTTAGCTTGTTATTAGTTGTTCGTCCAATCATAATGGCCCGCCAGCTGATGTCATATCCGTTGCAAAAGACCACCGCTGCGTGCCGTCACCGTCAGTGCCATAATTTTGGTTCTCGAGCAAATTAAAATATTAAATACAGAAATATGCGTGTTATGACCGGTGGTAATAGCGTCGCCATAACTCAACAATTACAACAAGGACGCAAAACAATGCACTCAGACTGTGTTGCAGGGCCCCTTTAACTTGCTTATCTCTCGATAAGGAAAAGGATTTCGTAAAAACCGGAATATAGATCCACCTTTTTTTTCAAAAAAAAAAAACATGGCAAAAAGTCTTGAAACAATGGGCGGCTAAAGTCAACAGTTTCCATCACTATCGCCACCAGCAGCAGCGCAGTATGGATACAACCGAACTCATCGAAGCAGAGAGTGAGTCGCGCTAAAGAAGCAGTCGAAGTCGGCAGTCAAAGTGTGTAGTTGTAATCTGTAGTCAAACTGTATAGTCCAATAAAGCACCAGTTCTGTACAAACGGTGCGCCACGAAAGGCCTCCGCCTTGCAGCACTTTAGAGAGCCAAAGTGCCCCCGGAATTTTTTTCGTTTGCATTTAGCGCAAGCTCTGTGTCTCGGAGCGTTTTTGAGCGGAGCTCTTAAAATGTTGTCGGCCTCGTCGGCGTAAGCGGATGACCGAACGATCGTCGCGGACGGTGAAGATCGATGCGGAGCTCAGCGGAAGATGCAGCACAGCGAAGAAGCGCGAGCAGAAAAGTAGAGGAGGATTGTGCGGCAGTCGCGTCAAGACAGGTTCCGCGTCGGCTACCCGCGGCGCGTGCTCTCCCATCGTGTGTTCTCCCGATGACGTTAGGTATGTGGCGAGCGTGTGATAAGAGTGCAACGCTCTCCTCCACTCCGGCATTTTCGTCGTTTATCCTCGCCCACCGGCAGCGCGCGCTACGCGTGGCACATTTCGATGGCCATCGCACACTTGCCGGCCCGATGTGTTCTCTAGTTTTCCCGCTCTGTCAATAAACACAACCACTAGAAAGTAATGTGCAATGCCTTACTCTACCACGAGTCACATTTATAGTCTTCTCGGTTCAGTATCGAAAGCGCTAAACGTGTGCGCTTTAAATCAAAGCGTACTCCGTCGTCCTCAATACTGCGAAGTTGCTGTTAGCAACAAAGTATACCTGAAATTCGTATATCCTTCAATATTTTTACGGCTCACCGAGGCATCGATAAATTCTTGACTTCATCTGGCGCTACAGTTTTCCGAAATGACTGTTGTTTATGAAGCAGTTCTTTTAGAATCGAACGAGGTAAATATTGCGATAATTCATTTAAATATGCCATTTCAGGAGTGAAGTTTCAGAAGCCCGTAGTTGCTGCGAAAGTGCTGGGACATTTTCATTAATGTGCGTTGCGCATTTTTTTTTTTTTTGAGCAAACGTAAGACCCAAACATGCAAGCTTGCCTACTCCGAGTGATGCACATAAAACGGCTTTATTGCCTTGTCAATACGAATTTCATGGCTGCTTGAAAGAAAAGAATTTAATTTTCTAGATTTTACGTCAACTTTATTGATTCCTGAAGTAGTGAGCCTGGCCAAGGGTTTGGTTTAAAATTTTGGATGATTGCTGATGACAACGAATGATTAGATTAAGTGGTGGAAAAATGATGTTCTCTCAATGGCTCATTTAGGCTAGTCCCTGCAAGGCACTTAAAAATTTAGCACTGTAAAACAGAGTCGCAAATGATGTAATCGTTCTATGACGCAGTCAGTTTCACAGAAACCATTGTAACTATTTTATAGAGTACAGAGTTATAAAATTATTTACGTTTATTATTATTTACGTTAAAATTATTATTTAGTGTAGGCTATCACAAAAATTTCGTCTACGACCAGTCAAAGCTCCCCTAACAAAAATCTTTTCTCTGACTCTATCCTCACGTGAGCTTAGACCGCGGAGTAGAGGTAGAGTTGCGGAGCCGTGAAAGTCGAACGAAGGCCTTAGTCGCTCTAAAGATTAACATCCCATATCGATGTCAGTGCACATTGAAGAACCCCATGTGGTCAAAATTTCCGGAGCCCTCCACTACGGCGTCTCTCATAGCCTGAATCGCTTTGGGACGTTAAACCCCATAAACCAATAAACGATCCCTACACAGATGGTGACATCATCAGCTCTGGGGCACCCGGCAGAGAGACTGCCGTATAAGCTACTAAAATCCCCAAATTTCTATATATGCCACGTCAGAAGCACGCGTATTTACTAGCGAAAAAATTGGCTGAGACGCAAACATTTTTCATGGAAACCCACACTGAGATCCAGAATTTAAAGCGGCTAAAGTAGGTGCATTTCGAACGCCAGGAATCGTGAATGGAACATACAGAACTAAGCCATCAAATGGAAAAGATACCATGCAAAGCGACACACAAAGATCAGCTAATAAGCAAGATTATCAGTTTTCTGATGAGCTCGTGAGAAGTTTGAAGTATACACACTAGTTTAGGTGCGACGAAATGCACAGTACGTCGCAGAGAACGGAGTACTTTGTCGGAACAAAGTACTTTTTTTCTGCGGCCGGTGTCATTTTTTGTGAGAGAAATCGCGAAGAGCCTGAAGTAATTTGCACGCCTGCTTGTGCAATGAAATGCGGCAAAACCGGTCATAAGGAGGCACTAAGAGTAGAGATGGAATCGTTAGCACGCAACTCAACGAGGCAGCGCACCTACACAGGGCGCCGGCGTAAAAAGAAGACATAAGCAAAACGATCATTTAGCGCGCGTTTCCCAGGCCTTAGGGGCCAATCATCGTTCTCAAAAGTGGCGAGTAGAGCGATGGGCGAGGAGGATGAGGGAGGGCAGCGGCGGGAAAGTTTGCAGTTCAGAATCGAGGGACTTTATAGCTCTCCGTTTAGCGCGCCGCAGGGTGCTTCGAAAGGATGCTGCATCTAGGCATCGCGGTGCGCCGTCGTCCGACCACACATACCCAGAGCTGCGCTCGAATTTCCCATTGCGGAGTATCGTTACCATCGTGCAATTTTTTGTCCGTCCTGTGCTGCTTTTCGAAGCGGCACTCCTCAGATTTCTGACACCGGCAGGGTGAGATGTGCGTGTGTGCGTGTGTGTGTGTGTGTGTGTGTGTGTGTGTGTGTGCGTGTGTGTGTGTGTGTGTGTGTGTGTGTGTGTGTGTGTGTGTGTGTGTGTGTGTGTGTGTGTGTGTGTGTGTGTGTGTGTGTCGGTGTGTGTCGGTGTGTGTGTGTGTGTGTGTGTGTGTGTGTGTGTGTGTGTGTGTGTGTGTGTGTGTGTGTGTGTGTGTGTGTGTGTGTGTGTCGGTGTGTGTCGGTGTGTGTGTGTGTGTGTGTGTGTGTGTGTGTGTGTGTGTGTCGGTGTGTGTGCGCGCGCGTGCTTGTAACTACGTCTACGTCGCTTTTTAAGCAGTTTAGGCCGACCACAACTGCCGGTGATACTGTTAAGCCAACAAATACAAATACATTTATTTCAGCATCTTGCGATGTTAGGGGTACACCCAAAAAGCCTATGACTGACTTGACAGAGGGGCGCACCCCCGTACATAAAAACCGGCAGCAACAGAACACGGACAGAACAATAAAAAAGACTACAGTGCATAGTTAAATATCATATTCAATAAAGCTTAGTGAACATCCTCTTGCATTAATAGATAGGCGAAGTCGGCAAGATTAACACGCAACACTCAAAGACACTGTAAAATGGAATACGAAGGATAACAATCACAAAAGAAAACGGGATAAAGGAGGAAAAAACTCGCAGTAAGAAAAAAACCGTACCGTTAGGTCATCAGGGCTCATTGCTTCGATTAAGAAGAATTGGAATTATATGTCGCAGCATTTGACGACAGTAATTAGTACGGAAGGATGGTACATACCAGATGTCGTTGTTACGCGTTGGGTAGTAATTAGCTTTGGCCGTAAGTTAGCTGTGATATCAAAGAATGCGCCGTGGTTTTTCCGTTTTCTGTCATATCGTTTCCTTTGCAATAAATTATATAGGTCATTAATGGGAGTTACTTTTAATGATGCGAAAAGAGGTTGAGTTTGAGCAGTAAACGGGGCATTTGCAACGATACGAATGACCTTTTTCTGTATTTTCTGTAACCTATATGTATTTGACCATGTTGTTGTACCCCACACCAGATGACAATATGAAAGGTTAGATAGAAATAGTGCATTATAAACTAAAAGTCTGACACTCAGAGGTAGTAAACAGCGGACTTTGTATAACATGCCTGTGCATTTTGCAAGTTTTTTAACCAGATTGTCAATGTGTATGTCCCATGAAAGATTGCACTGCAGTTTCACATCTAGACACTTTACTGACGCCGCTATTTCAATGCTTTGAGAACCAAGCGTTAGTGTAGGTAAATGTTCTAGTTGTTTGTTCTTGGGTCTAAAAAGTACAGCTTTAGTTTTGGTAGTGTTAATATTCAACAAAGATTCAGTACTCCAATCGACCAGTTTGCACAGAGTTTCATTAGCGTTTAATGTCAAGTCACTAAGTGTTTTAGCCCTAAAAAATATGCTAACGTCATCTGCATACATTATACATTTAGCGCTGTTACCAATGTTCACAATGTCGTTAATGTAGATGTTAAACAGTGTAGGTCCAAGAATACTGCCTTGCGGCACGCCAGAATGAATGGATCTAAAGTGCGATGAAAAATTGTTAATTACAACCCGCTGCTGGCGGTGCTCTAAATATGTTATTAAAAGCTGAAGGAATGTGCCACGAAATCCATAGTGCTCAAGTTTAAGAAATAATATTTGGTGATTTATGGAGTCGAATACTTTGGAAAAATCCACGAAAACACCGAGAGTTAGTTCTTTTTCTTCAAATGACTCTAATATAAATTCCTTCATGGTTAATAACGCTGTTTCTGTTGATTTTCCATTGACAAAACCAAACTGGGAAGGTGATATGACTTTGTGTCTATTAATAAAGCTTGTAATGCGCACTTGTAAAAGCTTTTCAAAGGATTTCGAAAAAACTACTTGGTTGGCGTCACTTACCTTCTCCTAAAAAGATGGATATAGGTCGGTAGTTGGAGAAATTATTAGCGTCTCCTCCTTTAAAAATGATGGTAATCTTGGCAATCTGTAGCTTTTTCGGAAAAGTTCCAGAGGAAAATGCCAAGTTTATTATGTGTTCTAATATTAGAGCAAGTATGTGGCATGTATACTTCGCTGGAAGTATTTGGAGGTCGTCTATGTCCTTACTCTTACTATTTTTCAGCGACTGTAGGACCGACAGAACTTCGTTAGTTGTAACAAGGGTTAAAAATGCGGTTTCGCTGACCTTTTGACTCATGCTGTTGAGGTATTGGTTTGGTTGCGTGCTGTCTGCAATGGACACGAAGAAATTGTTGAAAGCATCTGCTAGTTGAGAACCGGACATGTGAGTGCCATCTGTGACTATTTCATCTACTACAGTCTTCTCTTTGGAGTTCAACAAATTATTGAGTCGCCCCCAAACAATATCAGAGTGCTTTATTACTTCGTCGTTAAATTGGTTACTCGTGTAGTTTCTTTTGGCTTGCCGATTGATACTGTTGGCTTTATTTCTCGAAGCCTTAAACTTCTTCAGATCTTCAATATCTTTTGTTTTTAGAAAGCGCTTAAAAAGTATGTTTTAATTCGTATCGCCTTTAGGCATTCCTTAGTTATCCACGGCTTACGTGCCTTCGAAGCTGACACTCTGGTTTTGTATGGAAAAGACTCACAATACAGCTGCTTATAGGTGGCAATAAAGATACCGTAAGCTACATCAACATGGGTTTCCTCTAAAGGCTGCTCCAGTTTACTTGCGACAGTTTATCGTAAAATTTTTTTAAAGTAGTCTGGTTTATGTCTTGAATACGCATAGCAAACCTTTTTGCAGGTTTGTCATGGGGGACTGTGAGATTTGTAATTAAATAAATTGGCAGGTGATCGCTAAGATCAGCTGCCAGTGCACCTGATATTGACAATTCATCACATGCATTAGTAATGAAGGTGTCTACCGGGCGACATTTTTCATTGGCCAACAATGCAGAACTTCTTTCAGTGATGTGCTGTTGATGGAGCAAAATAGGGTCAACTTAAAAGAACGGGCAAACGTTCGAAGACTAGCGTTCTCGTAGTGACAGCACGTCAATGAGCTTTTCAAAACAGCCATAAAAAAGATAACGCGTGGGACTAAAACCTTAAAGGAATACTGCATTAAATTTTACGCGGTCTAATTTGGTACTAGAATGAAACTGGCGTTCCTAAGCCGACTGAAACTGCATCGTTTGTTTTGTGCACGAAGCCAGCGGAAAGCGCTTTTTGTCTTCATTTTTTCGTTGAAAAGGTTCACCTTTCGGAGTGAGTGTGGTGGTTGGTCTGGAGATAACCTGAGCTGCTGTTCTGCCTCGTATCAGAGCTTGATTTATTTAAAACTTCTTGTTGGCTTGTGTTAATAATTTGACTTTCGCTTCAGCCACGCACCTTGGTGTCCTGGTTTTCCTGCCGAGCGTTATTTTTATGTTTTGTTTGCTGTTGTTTTCTTTTTCCATTTGCCTTAGTCATGTGGTATTATATTCACCTCTCGAATACCAGTGCGCGCGATTTCTAAGTAAAAGTTTATAGTTCGGCACTCCGTCCTGTCGTGCTCTTTTTACTTCTGTTCCTTTCTTTCTCGCGCTGGATCCTGCATGCTAATTCAATCGCTTTTCACACCGCAGTGAATATCGCAGGTCGCAGAAGATGCTAGAATGGCGGTCTCAGGTATTAAGCTGCGACATATTGCCACGTATCATTTTAGTGTCCGTTCGTTCGCGCTCAAGGCCGCAGGAAAGGAGTGTTATCATTTTTGTTCGTGACGCGAGAAGCGACCGGACTAATCTCGATTGATCACAGCCATGAAGAGCTGCATCTACGTTTTTCTAGATTACTGTACATGATCTTGACCTGTTATCTCGAAGTTTCCTTGGTGGCTTTAAATTGAGCGATGCCGCGAGCGGCGGGCATTCGTAGTTCGACGACTGACGAGCAGATTTGTTGCTTACGCCGCCGCCGCCGAGTGATTCAGTTCTTTTGCGGGCGCAAGTCAGCCCAAAATAAAGAGCTTCGTTTCCAAGACTGGTTGGTGTCTTCCTGATCGCTGGACTGCCGTCACCACAACGTGACATCTGATGGAGGTGCGGGGTAGCCTTCCATGTTCTGGACACCCCCTACAAGTCGTGACGCCAGCCCTCTGAGTCATTCACCGGAGGACCTGACTCCAGTCCACCGCGCAAGCCGACGTCTGCTAGGGGACGCACCCGAGTTCGGGATTCTGCCGGACCCTACCCGGAAGCGAAAGCAAACACCAAACGACCGCCATGAGCTTGCCCCAGACGACGACTCCAGTCATTCTTCAGCAGACCCGGGTGCCACCAACCTTCGACGCTTCGCCTGGCGCCGACCCCGAAGAATGGCTAGAACAGTTCGACTGTGTGCCTATTTTTATAACCAATTAGACGATGCCACGAAATTAAGGTACGTCTTCTTTGCCTTGGATGGACCAGCAAGAATCTGGTTTGAAAATGAGGAAGCTGGTCTCACGAACTGGGAAACCTTCAAGGAGCAGCTTCTGAAAACCTTCACAAACGTCGTGCCAAAGGAGAGAGCCCAGCAGCTGCTACAGTCTCGCATACAACACCCAAACGAGACCGTTGCAGAGTATACTGAGGAGATGAAGCGTCTCTTCTGGCGTGCCGACAGGAACATGAAGGAAGAAGCAAAAGTAAAGCTGCTTATGCGAGGAGTTAAAGAGCAACTCTTTGCCCGCCTCGTCCGCAACTCACCGAAAACCGTCGCGGAATTCGTAGAAGCGGCATCCACGATGGAAAAAACTCTTGATGCCCGAGCCCGCCAGTATGACCGCCAGCAGCGCGTTTTCTCAGCAATCTGCCTGGACACCGCTAACAGCAATGACCTGCGGGAGGTTATACGTCAAGTTGTGCGCGAAGAGCTGCGGCGATTGCTGCCAACGGGAACGCAGCCGCAGCTTACATCGCTCACTGACGTCATCCGGGGCGAAGTTCAACAGGCCCTGGGTGTGACGCCGACCACCAAGCAGCCTATGGAGCCCCCAGCAATGACTTACGCCGCAGCTGAGCGCCGTCCTGCACCTCGACGACGGGACCCAAGCCCCTATCGCCCTCAGCCAGCTGCACTGGACCGCCGCCCTCTCGCCCCAACCCGCCCGTCCTACGAGCGTCGCACAGGGCCGAGGAAATACGACGAGTGGAGAACACCCGACAAGCGCCGCCCACTATGCTTCCACTGCGGCTAAGCCGGTCACATTCTCCGGTGCTGCCCATACAGGAGAATGGGCATCCGATGGTTTTCTTAGGACGCCCCACGACCTCGACCCGCCCAGCGACCAGCCGAAATCGAGGAGTTTTTGCGTCGGGAAGAATACTCATCGCCGAGCCGCCTATCGCGTTCTCCGTCGCCATCGTCACCGCGCTATGTATCTCACCGAAGCTACGCAGTGCGTGGACGCTCCCCTAGCCCCCGATGGTTAAACTAAATAAAGCAGCCTCTGGAGGGGAGGTTGCTTCTGTGCGCAAGGGAAAATATCCTCCATCGACGACAACATCGACGACGACGACGACGACGACGCGGCCAGAGCCAAAGCTTTTACCACCGCCCAGAGAAGTAACGTGGGAGTACGCCCACCGCAGCCTCACTGCTCGACGAAGCCGAGATCGTACACCGAAGACCACGTGTAATACGAAAACGCGAACAAGTGACCTTGAAGTTACGGTCGACGGTCACGCGGTTACTGCCTTGGTCGACGCGGGAGCTGACTACTCAGTTATGAGCGGGCCACTCGCTGTCCGACTCATGAAAATGACAACAACTTGGGATGGCGCGCTGATCCGCACCGCAGGTGTTAACCTTATTACACCGTCAGCACGCTGCACCGCGGGAGTTACAGTAAATGGGCGGACCTATTCTATAACCTTCGTGGACCTACAGAAATGCTCGCGAGATTTGATTTTGAGAATGGACTTCCTGAATGAACATCGGGCGATCATCGACCTTCGGTATAAGTCAATCAAGCTTTCCACGGACAAAGCCATATCTGCAGCGACGACAGCGACTCATCACGTTGCCTTAAACGTCCGCGACGAAGCATTGAGCATGTCGCCCCATCAAGTGTAGTCGCCTGCATAGGTACTGGAGACATCGAAACTGCCGAAGGCGTCGTCGAGGGGAACACCCAGTTACTCCTGGATCGAGGACTGGGCGTCGCAAGGGGGAGTCGCCCAAATCCAGAATGGCCAAGCCCAAGTGCTGCTAACGAACTTCACCGAAGAATACCGGCATCTAAACAAAGGTACGACAATTGCTTTTCTCGACGAGCTGGCAGACATCAGAGACATATTTTCCCTCCCCGACCAACCCGTAGAACCATCTGACCAAGACCAGCAACCCAGGTTTGATATCAACCCAGCATTACCCCGGAGCAGACAAGACCAAATACGCAGTCTTCTTCAAAGATATAGCTTCTCATCGCCATCGAATGTGCGACGAACCCGGCTTGCCAAGCACCGCATTGTCACAGACGAACACGCCCGACCACTGCGGCAGTGCCCCTACCTCGTATCGTCGCTGGAACGCCAAGCTATCTGCAAGCAAGTAGAGGAAATGCTACGTGACGACGTCATCCAGCCATCAAGGAGCCCCTGGGCAGCACCAGTCGTCCTAGTGAAAACGAAAGACGGCACCCTTCGCTTTTGCGTCCATTACCGCCGCCTGAACAGCATTACGAAGAAGGATGTCTACACCCGCCGCGGTGGCTCAGTGGTTACGGCGCTCGGCTGCTGTCCCGGAAGACGCGGGTTCGATCCCGGCCGCGGCGGTTGAATTTCGATGAAGGCGAAATTCCAGAAGCCCGTGTACTGTGCGATGTCCGTGCACGTTACAGAACCTCAGGTGGTCGAAATTTCCGGAGCCCTTCACTACGGCGTCTCTCATAGCCTGAGTCGCTTTGGGACGTTAAACCCCAATAAACCAAACCAAACTGAAGGATGTCTACCCCCTCCCTCGCATCGATGACACATTGGATCGGCTGTGCAGCGCTAAGTACTGCTCACCGATGAATTTGATGAGCGGCTACTGGCAAATTGGAGTCGACGAAAGAGATCGCGAGAAGACTGCGTTCATCACGCCATACGGACTGTTCGAGTTCAAAGTGATGCCATTCGGCCTCTGCTCTGTCCCAGCGACGTTCCAGCGAGTAATGGATACGGTGCTCGCAGGCTTGAAGTGGCAAATTTGTCTAGTCTACTTAGATGACGCTGTTGTCTTCTCCTCAAGCTTTGAAGACTTTCTAAGAAAGCTTCGGACAGTGCTGGAAACAATCAAGTCTTCAGGACTAACACTGAAACCAGAGAAGTGCCACTTCGCCTACGAGGAGCTGCTGTTCCTTGGTCACGCCGTAAGCAAGGATTGAGTTCGCCCAGACACTCAGAAGACGGCTGCGATCGCAGAGTTTCCACAGCCTAATGACAAGAAATCTATACGCAGAATCCTTGGATTGTGCGCTTATTACCGGCGATTCGTCGAGAACTTTTCGGGCATCGCTGAACCTTTGACCAAACTTACCAAGGCTGACGTGCCCTTTAAATGGGAAGCGCCGTAAGTGGAAGCTTTCAAAGAGCTGAAGCACCGCTTACAGTCCCCTCCTGTGCTCGGGCACTTTGATGAAAACGCCGAAACCGAAATTCATAGCGATGCAAGCAGTGTGGGCTTAGGAGCGGTCGTCGTTCTGAAAAATGGCAGAGAGGAAAAAGTTATCGCGTACGCTAGCCGTTCACTGTCGAAAGCCGAACCCAGCTATTCGACGACCGAGAAAGAATGTCTTGCCATTAATTGGGCTACGTCCAAATTTCGCCCTGCCTATACGGACGACCATTCAAGGTTGTGAGCGATCACCGCGCTCTGTGCTGGCTGGCCAGTTTGAAAGATCCCTCCGGCCGCCTTGCTCGTTGGAGCCTGCGTTTTCAAGAATTCGACATAACTGCAGTCTACAAATCTGGTCGCAGGCATTCCGATGCAGACTGCTTATCGCAAGCCCCCGTAGACGCAGCACCGGAAGAGGAAGACGACGACGCTTTCTTAGGACCGTTAAGCGCCAGCAGTTTCGCGCAGCAGCAGCGCTCGGATCCTGAGTTGGAAAGCCTAGTTGATTATTTGAAAGGCAAGACCGCATTGCCTCCCCGAGGGTTCAAGCGCGAACTGTCGTCTTTCGTCTTTCAGAATAATGTCCTCCTGAAGAAGAACTTTGCGCCCAACAGGACAGTGCATCTTCTTGTCGTGCTCAAAAATCTCAGGCAAGAACTTATGCAGGCATGTCATGATGAGCCGACTGCAGGGCATCTCGGCATTGCTCGCACGTTGCACCGCATCCAGGAGAAGTACTATTGGCCGCGGCTAGCTGCCGACGTTTCCCATTACGTGAAAACATGCCTTGAGTGTCAGCGACGCAAAACGCCTCCGATTAGACCAGCCGGACTCCTGAACCCCATAACACCTCCAACTTAGCCCTTCCAGCAAATAGGGATGGACCTCCTCGGCCGCTTTCCGACTTCATCAGGTAACAAGTGGATCATCGTGGCCACCGACTACATGACCCGCTACGCCGAAGCAACAGCATTGCCTTCTCGTACCGCAATAGAAGTCGCAAAATTTTTGTGTCGAACGAATCCTCCTGCAACACGGCGCCCCCGAAGTGCTGATCACAGACAAAGGAACGGCGTTCACAGCGGACCTGACACAAGCCATCTTACACTACAGTCGGACAAGCCATCGGAGGACAATTGCCTATCATCCGCAAACCAACGGACTCACAGAGCGTCTGAACAAAACCATCGCAGACATGCTCTCCATGTACATCGATGCCGAGCACAAGACGTGGGACACCATTCTGCCCTACGTGATCTTCGCCTATAACACTGCCGTCCAGGAGACAACCAGGTCTATACCCCATTCGAGCTTGTATACGGCAGGAAGCCCACGACAACATTCGACACAATGCTCCCGCACGTTTCAGACGAAGATAACCTCGACGTCGCCGCGTATACCTTCATCGCGCCGACGAAGCCCGAAGACTTGCGCGGCTTTATTTAAAGACCAGCAGCACACCGACGCCCGACGCTACAATCTGCGCCGACGAGACACGTATTACAAGCCAGGTGATCGTGTTTGAATATGGACACCAATTCGCCGCCGTGGACTGAGTGAAAAGTTGCTGCGACGCTACTTTGGCCCGTATAGGGTTCTCCGCCGCATTGCCCACGAAACACAAAAAGCGCTAATAGACGTCTAAAAAAAGTCTTGGAAAAAAAAGCTTGACATCTAAAAGAAGTTTCATCTAAGCAGTTTTTTAGACTTAGACGTTTACTAGCCCTCTATTAGCTCTGCTAACGCTAAGGTTGTATACGGCTAGAAAACTTCTGAGGTAGAACTTTTCTAGAATTTTTTTAGACGTTTCTTTGTTTCCCCGAAATGGGTGCCTGGATTATTTCATGCATTTCAAGACTGATTTTAGTGCTGCCTTTAAACCCTCTAAAGCTTTAAAAATGTTATAGTTCATTTTTCTGGTATACACCACTCAAAAAAGAACTCAAAGCTGATTTGCAATGACCCGAACAATGAGCCCACATTACAAGGGATGTATGGCAGTAGTAATGGGCCATAAATGCATGTGCTAGCACACTTTTCAGTCACTGCGTTACTCTTTATTGAATCCAGTGCATACACCCACACAAAAAAGAAAAGGACGAGGAAATTATCGTTAGAAGCCACGGAGGAGGTAGCTTCACTGGTTCGGCTGACATTACAACAGTAAGCACTTGGATGGTGGGAAAGTGTCGAGCAGCAACCAATTGTTAAATCAAAAATTGATTCGGCCCCGGGCCTTCTTCACAATGGATGCGTTGATGAGCAAGTTGCTGTAAAGTGGATGGCAGTGAAGAGCTCGCTAGGTGTTCCAGAAATCTCTTTTCTTGCAAGGAGGATGCAAACTAGACGGTAACAAGGGGAAGTCAAATCCACCTCTGTTCAGCAGCCTGCAGAAGTGAAAAATATTCGAGTAACCAAAAGCACAGTCAGTCAGGTGCATGTAGAATGGCCAATGAGGAGTCGGAAGCAAATAAGACCAGGAAATGCCAACGAGTGACAGCACAGCCAATAAAATAAGCTAACTAAAAACATAGATGCATGTGATGTCATTGCAAGCGGCTGTTCAGCAGAGTGCTACAGCTCACCATAAACTCAAGAAGTCAATCACTGTGGAGGCCTTTAACAGAAGCAAAATTCAAACAGAGTGCATAGACACTGAAAGCCAAGCAGTCAATAGCAAGTGCACCGCCTTACTGTGATGCACACTGTACTCACAGAACCTCTTAAGCTGCATCTTGCAAACAGGCTTTCTTTTACCTGCAAGATATGGCTGAATCAAAAGTGGTTGATGGTTGACATCTTGCACCGTCGCACAAAAACATAGCAGAGATGCTGCTGTCCTGGTAATGCTTGCATCACTTCAGTATACACCAGAGATGGGTTAAATCTTGTACCTTACCTTGACAGCCACGCAAGGGCACATCTGAAAGATAAGACAAATGAAAGTGCGTGTGTATAAGGCACCTAACACTGCATTGCCAAACAAGCCCTTTCTAATCTGTACGATGAAGCTCAAAAAGCGGGCAAGAGATTACTTACACCACTGCACAAGAAGCATTAGTCCAGATTCTCACCTCAGAACTGAAACAATCTCCCGGCCAAGTCGTCTGAACAACCAAATACAATGTGCTGGGATTAATTTGCGTGAAACTAGAACAGGTCCTTGCACCTCCGGCCAACAGTTGGAGTTCTAAAGGTCAAACAAATAATGGGGCTTGTGGAATGAACATTAGCAAGCAGCCTAGACCTATACAAGTAATTATGTGAAAGAAAAGGTGTCAGCTGCAAAGCGTGCTTACCAAAACTTGAGAAGTTGAGCAGGCAAGGAGGTCCTCTGAAAACCACTGTTGAACAGCCTGCACCCAAAACGAAATGTACACAGTGAAGCAGGGACAACGCCAGCTGTGCACGGTGCAATGGTTTGCCAAAAAATAAAAGCAGCCATACCTGCAAAGAGCCGTAGTACTGCACTGTCAAACAGCCTGCACACATACAGGGCAGCACCACTGAGTAAACTACCTTTGTGCCGAGGCTCTCAATCGTAATGAAATAAAAGCTTTACGCAGTTAAGATAACCAAAGCCTTTTTAACGCGAGTTTCGCTGACTGCAATCACAGCAAGGAGAATTGGAGCACACAGGTGGCCAGATGAGAGTCCTTGGCAAGAATAACACCCTGCCAGAATGCAATAGAGCACAGACTTCAATCAATGCGTAGGAAAAAGTTCGCGCCTTATCAACGTACGCTTCAACAAAGCTGGTTGGTTTGAAGCTTTGTCACGTTCACCTTGTCACCGCCTTGGTAAAGAAAGCAACTCGTATGCAAGAGCAGCCTAGCTGTATCCACTTAACAAAAGCTCAAATACATGCAAGTGCCCTTTTTTGATACATTCAACGCTGCACTTTGGTATGTAAAACACTGGCTGATACTGCTTTGTGATTTGTAAACCAAAGAAGTGACACACTAGCCGACCGTTCAATCAGACGCGTTAGTGGCTTAGCTAAAGCAAGGCAGACACTTTCACCACAGAAGATAAATGGAAGGTTACTTACTTTTGCGGAAAACGAGGCTCACATCTAAGTGCAACACTGGTAGTAGACGATACCGCAGAAAAAGGGGAAACTGCAAACTGCTGCGGCGTGATGTGCCAACCAGCGCGGAAAAAAGTGCGCAGCGAAACGACAACGTACGCAGCATCCACTTCGTGCGCGTAGCTATCGCTAGCCTCTGCAACGCCAAATGGCCAAATGAAGTACTAAATTTCTAAACGTAAAAATAAACAAATCATTAAAAACCAAAAAAACAATCTGAATCTAATACTTTCATGTAAAATTAAGCACTTTAATCTTGCACTAAGATTTATTTCTGCTTGAAACGGTTAAAACCACTTTGGCAAACTATAGCCTGCATCGCCACCGTGCGGAGCGACACCAAGCAGCAAGCTGCGGCGTGACTCAAAAAAGATTATTGCCTCCAAGATCCGCCACAAGAAACGATAGCGTGCGGGTGATCTTGGAGGTCATAAAAAGATAGCACGCGAGCGAGCCTGTCAATCCGCGTGCTGCCGCCAGCTAGCCGAGGCGTAACAGAGGCGTTCGCAACACGAAGCAATTTTTTTCTCTCGCGTAACTACCGTCGGCTTTCAGGGCCATTATGTGTTACCTAAATCCAGCCTTACGAGTGGCGGGTTAGCTACACTCGATGTGGAATGCGATTCGGACTCCGTAGGAGAAAACGCGCTTTCAGTGTTCGAATACTAAGAGCGGTCTTTGCACTGGCGCACCTGCTCTTCGAAACGTCAGGCAGGAGAGCCATCTAATTTATGTGCCGTGATTTGCAGCATGTTTAATCCACGGCGGTTAGAAGCAAGTCTAGAAAATATCTGACTACAGATGTTTCACAGAAGTTTCACAGCAAACGTCTTACTGCAGATGTTTAAGAGTTGTCGCAGAGGAAACTACTTCTTGTCGACATCTATGAGACGTTTGAACGCAGCGCAAGACGTTTGTAGTCATTTGGAGCTGTTCCGCGACGTTTGTAAGACGTTTTGTGTTTCGTGGGTGGTGACCTAGACTATGAAGTCATCCCCGACGGCACGACAGCATCTCAGCGACGACGCACACGCCCGGAAGTCGTACATGTAGTACGCCTTAAGCGCTATTATGAACGCTAAAGGACTCGAAGATTACATTCTCCGTGTTTATTTTCATTTTTAAAGCATCGAGGCGACGCTTCTTTGAGAGGGGGGTAATGCCACGTATCATTTTAGTGTCCGTTCGTTCGCTCTCAAGGCCACAGGAAAGGGGTGTTATCATTTTTGCTCGTGACGCGAGAAGCGACCGGACTAATCTCAATTGATCACAGCCATGAAGAGCTGCATCTACGTTTTTCTAGAATACTGTACATGATCTTGACCTGTTACCTCGAAGTTTCCTTGGTGGCTTTAAATTGAGCGATGCCGCGAGCGGCGGGCATTCGACGACTGACGAGCACATTTGTTGCTTACGCCGCCGTCGCCGAGTGATTCAGTTCTTTTGCGGGCGCAAGTCAGCCCAAAATAAAGAGCTTCGTCTCCAAGACTGGTTGGTGTCTTCCTGACCGCTGGACTGCCGTCACTACAATGTGACAATATTGTCTCAGAAAAAAGAGGGCATCGAAGAGAAACTTTTGATGAGAGGATGTTAGAAGCATACGAGGGCAGACCAGCGTTGTAATAAAATCCATGGACACAGTATTTAGAAGTGATGCCTTTATTGCAAATATCGGCAACTCAGTTTGTCACCAAACTATTTTTTCAGGTTATGAGAGCGCCAAGCATTTTAGGACTGGCACTATGCGAAACAGCTTCGACCTTCTACGCTGAGTATGGACAATGTGTAGAATGAATCTTGCTCACTTATATGCACAACTCGTGTTTAGAAAACTATTGGATACGCATGGCTGGCAAGTTGTTCTTCTTCCTTCCGCAATTGTTGTATATGCTGCGGCACGTATATAATACTCTCACGTAAAGGGACTTGTACTGCAATCTGGGCATAGCTCTACGCTCAGTCAAAGTGCACTTTATACGCATTTGGACATCCTGTCCAAGTACTGAGACCGTAGCTGGCGACACATAATCTTTCCCGTGTCCGTCTTGGGAATGCGCTCCACAAAAACGACGCCGCCGTGCAGGTGCTTGTGGCTGGCAGCTTGCTCTGTAGACAAATAAAACCATAGAAACTTTTAAGACATTTGGTCAGAACGCTCTAAGTCGTGTCTCTCGAAAGCACTCGCATCCCTCACGATGTGAAAACAAAGATTAAGAGAGGCACAAAGGTGCGAACAACGTATTCTACTTGCGTAAAAGCAACATAGGATCTCGCAGCGTAAAAAAAATGTATTTATACAAATAATTTGCAACCGAGCGCTTAGCGCATTAAGCACTATAAATATAAAATTTAGAAGGTAATCCGCAATTATTGCTCGAATTATGCACTCACACGCTATTGCCTAATTTGCCTAATTAGAGAGCTCCGGAGAACGCTGATGAAATGTTCTCGCCTCCAGGGTTGTTTAGGATGTCCTAATGAGTGATGGTGCACTCTGAAGGCTATGGTTATTTCCAACCGTGTTAGAAGAGACGATCTTACGGAAATCGGTTCGTACTGACCGAGGCGTAAGCAGCGTAGCTATCACAAAAGTCAAGCGTTAAATGCCAAAAAAAACCTTCTCGAATCACCTTCGGTTACTATCCGCTTGATCCAACCAGGCAGACATTGTGAGAGATACTTCCTAACCACCTCTCTTGGCCTGACTCTGCCTCCCGAGCTGCACCTTTCGGATCCTCGGATCCAGAGTGCTTCCCCATAGGACTGCAGCCTATCTGTTCGCAAAAAGTTTTCACCTCCTCTAAGTTTCTCCCAGAATAGAATTTTCGGCAATTTCCTCGCTGGCGTCCCAGAACCCACCTCGCAGTGCCGCCCCTCCTCCTCCTGTTTTTCTCCCTTCTCCTCTTTTTTTCTTTCACGGCTGTTGCGCTCTTCGGTCTATTCCTCCGGCGAGTCTGCCTCCGCGCACCGCCGCCGCGAATCTGCGCGTCTTTTGAACCTGGTCAGCGCGCCTCTCAATGTGCTGACGCATGAACACGTAGGTGGTGGTGGAAACGTTTATTGCCAATGATGTAAATCGTAGGGGCGCCTGGTTTGCCGCAAAAGTTTGCATGATGACGAGAATTGGTCTGGGTATCGGGCATGCAGCAGTATTGGGTATTGAGCAGTCCGGGTTTGTAGTTGTCGCCAATGTGCAGCCTGCGCTATGGTGAGGGACGGAGCGGGGGGTGCGTATTCCCTTCGTTTGTCTCGGTAATACGAGAGAATATCACGGAAGGAGACCAGGTAGTGCGCGGGCCGCGGGCGAACGGACCGTCGTGTGAATCGCCCTTTAACGCCATTTTAAGTACGTGCGCAGTCGCCTTCTTTGCGCGAGGAACGTGCCGGCCACACAAATGGCTCGAAGGGCAACGCGAAAATCGCGAGCCGGCCGCCCTAGAAGCTCGCCAGGAGCAGAACAGCTGTGAAAGACAATACGAGCAGAATCGCTTTATTAAGGCGAAAGCCTTTAATGCCTCATACTGTCGTGAGCAGGGAATGCTAGCAAGTGTGTTCGAGTTCTGGCGAAGAAAAAAAAAACTTTACTGAGCCTGGGAATCGAACCAGGGCGTTTGGCACTTCAAGCGTTGTCGCTGCCATTCCGCCACGAACACGGTTTGAGCAAGAATAAAGGCAGATCTAGTGAACGCGCGGGTTTCGTGAGTGAAATAAAACAAATGAAAAAATTGCGAGTATGAAAAGAAACAAAAATATTAAGAAATTAGATCATAAAACGAAAAATATTAGAGAAAAGGCACATCTAGTGAACGCACGGGTTTCGTGAGTGAAATAAAACAAATAAAAAATGCAAATATGAAAAGAAACAAAATAATAAGAAATTAAACTATAAAACGTGAATAATATTAAAGAACATAGACCGCGTGGTCCAGAAGACGCGCAGATTCGCGGCGGCGGTGCGCGGAGGCAGACTCGCCGGAGGAATAGACCGAAGAGCGCAACAGCCGTGAAAGAAAAAAAGAGGAGGAGGAGGGGAGCGGAGGAGGAAGGGCGGCGCTGCGAGGAGGGTTCTGGGACGCCAGCGAGGAAATTGCCGAATTTTCTTCAAGTTCTCTGATTGAAGCTTTCTTGCTGGATTCTTGCTGTTGTCCCATATTATCTCTTTATTAACGGCTACACATTGTTTGTCTTAATTTGAGCTGTCTGTGCTGTCTCTAATCTTTGCCCGTTTTAGTGAGTACTGGCGATATACTCTGTTTATGCAGTTTTCTTGATGTGGAATAACCGCACCTTGTTGTACACAAGGCGGCAGTTCCCGCAAATAAAATTTAGGATATTCCTGGCCTTTTGCCTAAAGCCGCTCCGGTGGCTGACTGGCTATGGTGCTCGACTGCTGGCCCGAAAGCCGCTGATTCTATCCCTGACAATAGGTTTGCATTTCGGTGAAGGCGGAATGCTGTGGACCCTTGTGCAGTGTGATGTCAGTGCACGACAAAGAATCCCAGGCGGTCGAAATTATCCAGAGCCATCCATTACGTCGTAGTCTGAGTCGCTCTGGGACGTTAACACGTATAAACAACATACATGTTTTGTTCTGTACCTCTTTCTGGTTATCAAAAAGTTCTGTGAATTTTTTGCTGGGAAAAAGGTATTCTGGCAGTATGTCCAGTAACTCCCTACTTTGCGTTAGATAGTAGTGCTACTTTTGCCAGAGATTTTCATCACAGCATCAGATTTTAACTAGAAACCTACACGCATCTGTTGTTTCTTGTTGAGGTTATAAAGTATTCCTTCTCACCGACTGAAAGCGGAAAGAGACAAGAGATGAGATAAAGATGAAATCATTGGTTTCGAACCAACCCAACTGCACTAAGGCAAATGTTCCTGCCGTAATTCATGCCCTGAGTCAGAGCTAGACCTATGCCACAGACTGGCCGCCGCGGTGGATCAGTGGTTATGACGCTCGGCTGCTGCCCAGGAAGACGCGGGTTCGGTCCCGGCCGCGGCGGTCGAATTTCGATCCAAGCGAAATTTCAGGGGCCCGTGTATTGTGCGATGTCAGTGCATATTAAGAACCCCACGTGGTCTAAATTTCCGCAGCCCTTCACTACGACGTCTCTCATAGCCTGAGTCACTTTGGGACTTTAAACCCCCATAAACTAAACATGTCGCAAACTGATGGTTTTTGAGTGTTTCGTAAGGGTGTGCGAATATTCAAAATTTCGAATAACCAATCTAACATACATCTTGAGAAATTTAGCGCGACAAACAAGGACAGAAAGAGTAGACGACACGAGCGCTGTAAACATGAAACAGAGCCCAAGGAACTAGAAATGTAATTTAACAATACTGCAGATTGGGCGAGTTGGTTAACATACATCTTGAAAAATTTATGTATGTTAACCAGATGTATGTTAACCAACTCGCCCAATCTGCAGTATTGTTAAACCAATCTAATATCCTTCATTAGATTATTCCAACGAAACAATTTGTGTATCTTCCAAACATTCGAAATGCAATGAGTATTCTGTCAACTTCTCGAATAGTTATCGAATGACCGGCAGTAGTTTCGAACAAGGTCTATCTTCGACGACAGATCCAAAGTCGGCCCACACCGACGCCGCGCCGCATTCTTCCCCGTAAAGTATGAACAGCATGGAGGGTTCAGCGCCATGGCCGGATAAAGTTGTGCGGCGGCATTGATAGCGATTGTACAGGGTCAGTGAAAAGTTCCAAGGCCCCAGGGTTTGCTTTTGACCAGCATAGTTGGGCAGTTGAGATACCCTCGAAGCTCAAACTATCTGTAGAGAATAGGAGAAGGATCCTTCTACCATCTGAGAACCTTGATAGCTTTATCGGAATCTTAAGTGCCAGGATAGACCGATGAAAAGCGGATCATGTGGCCTTGGAACTTTTGACAAACCCTGTACATCGCTTTAGAGACAGCGCGATGAGGCAGACCTGGGGTAACTTCTGCAAAACCCTTCCTTGATGCTCGATGTCGGAGGCCATGGCTGATACGTAGGTGACGCATGTCCTATTTCCTGCGGTGTGCATCTAGTGCCGACCAGCCTGTTTTTTAATGGGTACTGCTTCCTCCGGCGTCCTACGCGGCTTTTCTGGGATGAAATGTCCGGAAAAAGGGCGTTTTGTCACACCAAGCAACAGGTAACTTTTCTATACGTATAACTTGAAGGTCTTAGAGTTAATATGACTCCGTGCTGCGACTTATGATGGAGATTAGCGTTGCGTCTTTTAGCATCTATATGTTTAACATCATCACTTTTAAATATAGCACAGTACAAGTGTCACCACTACTTCTTCAGACTTTCGTACGATTGTTCGCGTTGTACAAATATTTGAAGTAGCAGGGAATATTAGCACTAATTTTCGATTTCTATTCGATATTGATGCAAACTCGACTATTTTTATTCGATTTTTTATGCCAAAAATTGGCAGTGGTTTAGCTCTGGTTAAACCTGGAGGATTGCGAAAGCAACGAGGAGAGAGAGAGAGGCGATGGAGAGCGCGGGGCAGCGGCCGCGGCGCCCCAGCTGTGCGCCGTGTGACGTCACCACTCCTCGCGCATCCCCAGTATGGCCTTTGATAAGCCCCGCGAAATGGCTCGGCGACTCGTGTAGTGTTGAACAAAAGTACTATTCGCACACCCCTAGTGTTTCGCCCTAACTCGTATTTCATTCCCAAAAACATTACGCTGTAAGAATTCTTTAACGTTGCCCTAAGCACAAAGTAAAGCTTTTAGCGCTCGCTCTGCAGTCGAACGTTCCCCGGGAAAGGCGTTCTAGCTTTTTCATGTTAGTCGTCAAAAAGCCTCCCCGGTCACGTGGCCAGTCGTGTCTATTAAGATGGTGCCTCATGCTAAATTTGTCGCTCTCATTTGGGGTGTTCGGTCGAAAAAATATTATCCAAGCTACTTGAAACACTGCAACGTTTTGAAATCAATGAATGGCGCAGCATCCTGTGCGCATGCGCAGTAGCAGCCGCGGTGAGTATGATAAGCCGCCAGCGGCGGCGTGGTGCAAGAGTAGCAAAGTGGGCAGGCTAAGAATGAAGCCTAGCTCCGTATCCTGCTTTCTACTCTGCATGTATGCAGATGGAAAGAGCCGCAAACGTGCGACGGGTCGAACATATTGCGAATGCTCTCAGGGCATTTATCGCAAACGCGCTGCACAAAAAGACGCTGAAGTCTGTGCCATCACAGAACAATCCTTTCAGCCCTAGCCACAATGAAAACTCGATTTTCTCACAGTAATGCGTGGCAGGGGCATTCAGAGCAAATGCAACAATTTCTGAAAAACAGTGTGGACATAAAAAGAACATTGAATTTCATCCATAGAGATCTTTCATTAACAGCACGAGAGTACAAATGGATACTACATCCTCCGCACACCCCTCCCTCTACCCCCCCCCCCCCCCGCCCTCTTTTTAACTCCGGAACCAAATGACATATCTGCATTATTGTTACCATACAACCTACTTGCTTGTTTCGAGGAATTTTTTTCTCTTAATCGGCATTTTGCGTTTTACCGAATGGTCTATATGACGAACATTCTGCTCACACGGTCGTTTTCCACTGATAGTTTTTCTGGCCAAATAAGACCTGCGAAACTATCCTAGCACCACCTACTCTTAAAGCGAAGTCCTGTTTCCCAGTATCCACCTTTTTCCTTTCTTCGGTTGTACTGCTCCCTTCTAATAAGCGCAGAATAAGGATCCAATAAGACGCGCATTAAACAGAGGTGTCCCTAGCCACCTTATCCTACTCTGTCATTTCTTTCTGTTTTTAGCCGTCATGAAAAATTTCAGCCTCAACTTTGAACAATTTGTCGATTAAGACCTCACAGCAGCCGATTCGCATGAAGCCGGATCACGCGCAATGTCATCAGTGCCAAAATGAACTAATGCTGGATTTAGAAGCCCTTTTTGAGACGGGCGTGCCAGTTGGTTTTTCCGAGCAATCCAAATCCCCATTGTAGACAAGCCCTTGCGGATACCGCATACAGCATGAGCGCCGGTCGCAACATAAAGCGCCGCAATCGAAGCGCTTTTGCTGCAGGTGCCACCTACCATGTTGCGGTGCAACGGCGAGGGCCTCTCGATGTTGAACATCCTATTCGCCGCCTGCCGCGGATCGTTTGCCGAAGAAGCCTCTTCAAGCAGGGTATTTGCGGCTGGACGTCAAAGCACATTTCTAGTAAACCTGCGCTTCTATCTGGGTAACTTGCTCCGAGGAGTCGAGAGAAAGGCAGGGAAATTGTTTCCACCGGGTTTGCCAATCCATGGCTGCAGCGCACATTATAGCATCAACCATTAGGAGTGGCCGCTATGCCGCGAATGCAGTGGTACGTAGTGTTGGGACTTTGGCATCCCACCGCTGCCACCACTGTTGGACTAGGAGTCCGAGCCACGAAACGGTCGAGGCGACGGTGAGTCAAATGACTTTTATGTACAGTATGTACAAGGGCTTTTACGTGATACAAGGGCCAAGAGCACCACGGGCTAGCACAAAGAAGAAGGGCGGCCCCGGCGGCGAGCGTAGCTCCGGCGTGATGGCTCTTCTGCTGCCCGTCTGCTGCTCGGGTTCAGCGCGGCTACGTTTTTAAAGCCGCCGGTGTCCGTTGAGGCAACCAGCCGTTCCAATCCTCCAGTCAGGTCACGGCAATGGCCACCGTTCAAAATAGACGAATAGCCGAGAGGCGGCCGGCCGTTGAAGGCTTGTAGACCGGAACGGGCGACCGGAGAAGCGCCGCAGGTGTCCGAGCCCACGGTGAGGAAGGGACCGCGCCGGGCCGGGCGCCGACGAGGCGGGATGATTCACGCTGCAAGCCGCGACATGTCCGAGATAGTCTGGGCCCGCTTTGCGCGACGGCGGGCGCGCAGCGCTGGTTTAGACAGGCCAGCCAGCGAAATGTGGGCGCCGGCACAACAGCACCACCGCCGCCAGACAATGCGCCACGAAGACGAGCTACTTCCGCGTGGCTCGGATGCGGGGCGCGCTTGTACGCCAGGCTCCTCCAAGTTCTCGTCCGGTGTTCAGCCGCAGGTAGCTCTAGGCTCCTTTCCGTGAACAGGTCTCGCTCGTCAGGACAAGATCACTGCTCCGCAGTTTTGTCGCCCAGGTGACTGGATCAGCTTCGCTCGTTCCTTCGGAAGAGCTTGCTTCTCAGCATCGGTCGTTGATCGTTCTGCATGTTGCCAAGAACCGACCGACAACCGGCAACACCCAACACGAGCAAGTGCCCTCCGTCACCCGTCAAAACACCAGACTTAAAGGTCATAAAAACTCCGCTAGCAATAGTTCTGTCCCCTTTTCGCTCCCTCTTCAACAAGAGACATGTGGGATACAAGAACTCTAAAGTAATTAACTGAAACAAAGTGTCAAACACAGGGAATACACGGAATGAAATGAATGCAAAATAAATTTGCTCTCTTGCGATCACTCGGCCAGGAAAACACTCAGCTGAGGCCACAAATGAGGACATCAATTTTGCCCCAATTTACGAGCGAACTTGATAACCGCACGCGAAGCGACAAAATGTAAATCACGAGGAGCCGATCGAAGGCAGCCTTGCTCGGAGCGCACGGCTTAGTACGTCTGCGTTCGCGTTTAACTCGCTTCTAATGAACGTGAAACGACACCCGCTACAGCGGAAACTAACGGCTCTGCCTCTTTCACTGTAGCTGCGCTTTTCTCTCTCCCTGTACTTGTCCTTCCAGTTTCTACGGGAGGTACAGTACGAGAGCGATTCGTTTTCATATACTGGCAACTCGTCCCCTTCTTGGCGCTTCGCGCGCCTGTCGCGACGTTCCATAACGAGTGCGCAACGCCTCCGGTGAGATCTTTCTTTCCTTTTCTTCGCTCGTGGTGGCAAGTGAGACCTTCCACAAGTCTTTAATTTCTCGCGCACCCTTCTGCCTTTCTGCTCGATGCGAGGTCTGCATATACCCAGCCTTTTGATTGTTTGCCTATTAAATGGCGTTATTTCCACTCGCGGCTTTCCATCGCGATACCTAAGCTTGGCCGAGCGCTTAGGCAGTTTCTTCTTGCCTCTGCCACTACGGCCCCGTAAAATCTTGTCCTTTTTGAGCCGTACACGCGCTTTCCCTGCGCGCGCGTGCCGCTTTCTGTGGGAGCGTGGTTTCTCCCGTGACTGCAGTGGAAAGCGAGAGCCCGCATGAGAGCGCGTGCCTTTGCGCGTCATGCCCTCTGTGTACTGGCGGGAAGATTCACCCCTGCCTCGCTCCTTCATTTTGAGCTTCTTGAGGAGCGCTCTCTTGTATCTCGGTTTCCTGCCTTGATACTCTTTCCCGCGCGAATGCTTAAACGATTTCTTTTTGCAGTGTATCCTACTGCCCAGACCTATGTGCCTCGGCATACTTATGTGTTTCGCTTTGCGCGATAGCGACGCCTGGAACATTTCTTTAGCTCTGATTCTGACTCTAGTTTCAGAGCTCTCGAAGTGACTGACTTTGCTGCTATCCATGTGCCGTCGAAGCTGATGCTTCCGATGGTGGCAACCCGTTTTCGCGCGTTTGCCCTTTCTCTCTTTTCGGCAGCGCCCGTCTTTCTTATGCCTGCCTTTCATCTTTCGGCGGCACCACTCTTTCTTTTGCCTGCCTTTCATCGTCTTTCGGTGACAGCTCTCTCTCTTGAGCTTGCCTTTACTGTCCTTTCGGCGACAGCATTGTTTGTCTGTCACCTTGTGGCGGTAGCTCACTTTTCGGAACTGGCTGTTACTTTCCTTCCGGTTGCAGCTTCATATATCTTGTGCTTTCCTTTCAGTTTCTTCGGTGGAAGCACATGCTGCTTTTGTCGCCTAGGTTTCTGCTCTCTGACAATATCACTCTGATTGCCAGCCGATTCACGTGCGCCACCTAGATCAGGCCTGTCTTTGGCGCCTTTACTAAGTTCCTCAAAGCTGCGCTCTTCCTGCTCAGCGTCTCTGAGTGCACAATCGTGTTCATCTCCTTCGGATTGAATGACGTCTACCGCCTCTATGTCACCCGGAACGTTCTGTTCTGCACTGTCGTCCAGTGCCTTAGCTTCTTCAGGCGTAGACGAACCAGTGTTTGCTACTGACATTACTGCTGACAAGCAGCTCTCGTGCTCCTGACGCGTTTCAGCCAATTGCGGATGAGGGTCGGCTCTGCACTCAGTCGCGATGTTCCCGCTACTGCAGCTGCTTTCTGGGATGTCGCAAAGCTCAGAGCAGTGCGAAAGCACGGGGCTCGTTTCGCATCGCTCGCCAGCGACACCAACGCACAACTCAGCGTCCGCAAACTCTACATGCACCCGCTTCCGTTGATCGTAAGTGTCGGGTTTCTGCATTTCTGCCGAACGCGCTGCACGACACGCTGTGCCGTCCTCGTTTACTTCGCTTGCGTCGGCACAGGCGTTTTCATTAATGTCCAGAAGGACGTCCTCTCTGCCTTGCTCCGCAACTTCTGCTTTTGACTCGCTAGGAGATCCGCTTTCTGGTAACTCCGCCACAATTTCAATGGGCGAGACCTATGTAAGTGCATCGTCCGATGCTGTGACTACATTATCCGATGGTAGAGAGGTTTTCTTGGTTGGCGAATGCGGGGCAATTCCCTCTGTTACAGCAGCAGTTACATCTGCCACGTACGGACTACCTTCCTCTTTGCCGCACTGGCAGGGCTGCTCCACAGCGACGCACTCTACCTCTGTGTCACGATCTTCCGACCCTTCTGCATATTCGAGCCACTCTGAAATGTCGGCTTTAAACTGATAGGGAAAATCGTAAAACGATGGGGTGCTATTCTCTCGCAGGTACCTTTGGCGAAGGTCCAGCGGTGACACGTTATATCGCGTCAGTAAGAAGCTTTTCAGCTCATTGTAGTCCGCCAAGCCGTCGTCCAACAGGCGCTTTACTATACGTCATACGCTTCGCTAGAAAGCAGGGCTACCAACTTCTGTGCCCAACCATTCCGCTCAACGCGCTTTCTCTCGCAGACGCGCTCGAACTCCGCCAAATATTTCGCCATATCTTCGGCGATCACGAAGCGCTGCGGCCTGTCTCTCAGCTGCTGACCGTTGGTCTCATGCAAAGCGGACAATGTTCTATATCTCTCATATCCGATCTCATGCGCTTCAAGCTCCAGGTCCATCAGTTTCCTAGCGCGAGCACGCCGTTTTATCTCAAGCTGCTTCTGTTTTTCTACCTCTTCGCGCTCACGTTCTGCCTGTTCGCGCTCAAGCTGCCTCTGTTTTTCTGCCTCTTCGCGCTCACGTTCTGCCTGTTCGCGCTCAAGCTGCTTCTGTTTTTCTGCCTCTTCGCGCTCACGTTCTGCCTGTTGGCGCTCAAGCTGCTTCTGTTTTTTTGCCTCTTCGCGCTCACGTTCTGCCTGTTCGCGCTCAAGCTGCTTCTGTTTTTCTACCTCTTCGCGCTCACGTTCTGCTTGTTCGCGCTCAAGCTCCTTCTGTTTTTCTACCTCATCGCGCTCACATTCTGCCTCTTCGCGCTCAAGCTGCTTCTGTTCTTCTACCTCTTCGCGCTCACGTTCTGCCTCTTCGCGCGCAAGCTGCTTCTGTTTTCCTACCTCTTCGCGCTCACGTTCTGCCTCTTCGCGCTCTAGCTGCTTCTGTTTTTCTACCTCTTCGCGCTCAAGCTGCTTCTGTTTTTCTACCTCTTCGCGCTCACGTTCTGCCTCTTCGCGCTCAAGCTGCTTCTGTTTTTCTACCTCTTCGCGCTCACGTTTTGCCTCTTCGCGCTCAAGCTGCTTCTGTTTGTCTACCTCTTCGCGCTCACGTTCTTCCTGTTCGCGCTCAAGCTGCTTCTGTTTTTCAGCCTCTTCGTGCTCACTGCGTTCTGTGATCTCATCCCAGGCCTCATTGGCTTCCTCAGCCGTTACATTCTCCTTTCGCATGATCTCAAGAATCGCATGCTTTCGTTTTGCGGGGCCCAAATCAATGCCCAACTCTTCACAAATTTCGATGAGTTCCTTCACTTTGAAGTTCTCCATTGCGCACAATAGCCTCTTGTAGTTTGCCCCTTTTCTTAGAATTCCCTTGCCGTCTATAGCGCTACTAGTATGACACGCGCAAGTAATTCTTTCCAACAACGCCTCGTTTACTCCCTCTGCACCAGCTTTCGTTTCAAAGCGCTTCGACTTGGCTCGAAACAGCAAAGCTCTCTCCAGTGCAACACACAGCCCTACTCTAAACTACAATCACGTGTGCTAGAGCAGTCTGGCGAATTGAGGGGAAAACATCAGGCACTCACCGCGCCGAGGTATCTGACGCCGGTCGATCCCGCAGCTGCCATCCACTGTTGGGACTCTGGGGCATCCCACCACTGCCACCACTGTTGGGACTGGGAGTCCGAGCCAGGAAACGGTCGAGGCGACGGTGAGTCAAATGACTTTTATGTACAGTATGTACAAGGGCTTTTACATGATACAAGGGCCAAGAGCACCACGGGCTAGCACAAAGAAGAAGGGCGGCCCCGGCGGCGAGCGTAGCTCCGGCGTGATGGCTCTTCTGCTGCCCGTCTGCTGCTCGGGTTCAGCGCGGCTCCGTTTTTAAAGCCGCCGGTGTCCGTTGAGGCAACCAGCCGTTCCAATCCTCCAGTCAGGTCACGGCAATGGCCACCGTTCAAAATAGACGAATAGCCGAGAGGCGGCCGGCCGTTGAAGGCTTGTAGACCGGAACGGGCGACCGGAGAAGCGCCGCAGGTGTCCGAGCCCACGGTGAGGAAGGGACCGCGCCGGGCCGGGCGCCGACGAGGCGGGATGATTCACGCTGCAAGCCGCGACATGTCCGAGAGAGTCTGGGCCCGCTTTGCGCGACGGCGGGCGCGCAGCGCTGGTTTAGACAGGCCAGCCAGCGAAATGTGGGCGCCGGCACAACAGTAGCTGGGACGAAAAGACATAGGGGCGACGCAAATCAATGCGCAGCCATCGCCGCAAGGACAGTTCTTTCGGGGCCCAAGTTCGAACGGGAGGGTTCAGCGTTAGCCTTTAAAATATGCGCAGTTTGAGTTGAAAATGCGTCACACGAATTTCATCATGCAACAAAGAGCAGCCCAAATGACCTACAGCGAGTTCTTAACTTCATGAACAGAAAAACAAAAGTAAAAGGGGGATAAGAAATCGCACTGTAACAGGCGCACGGCGATTAAACACAGAGTTTTAAAAACGTAACGGTTAAGAGTTGCTCATGCGTCAAGGGCGTTTCCTTTTTTTTTTTGTTCGAAACGCTCTCTTCAGCCTCCACTGCACTGCACCGAACTCTTAACGGGTGCGCTGAATCGACTCGAGGACTATTACCGCGACCGATCCGCTGATCCGTGGCCCGACAGATAAGTGAGGAAACGCAAACTCATCTACCCTTTTGAAGCACACAGTGGCTGCGTAGCGGTGCCCCGTTAATTACTGTACGTGGTTGGAAGACAGTTTGGCAGGCTCGGATGACGAGAGTTCTTTACGACCTGTAGTCGTATCTGGAAAATGGGATCTGACATACAGCATGCAATCCATTTTCAATGAAAAAATTGTAATTCTCCTACCAAAAGACAATGGCATTGAATAGAAGAATACTTAACAATGTGTTTTTCCTCTACTTTTCAATCACTCTGTATATAATGCCGCTATCGACTAGCGGCCTTCTCGTGGCCATGACAACTTGGTCTGCACTTCATAAACACCAGGTGGGCCCACCCTGAGTGTAAGGCGAACTGTTTTGTTACAGATAAGGGCTTCTGTCTAGTCTTTAAAAAATGGGACTCCAGGAGCAAATGTGTTCTGGTGATTTTTATTACGTTATTTTTTAATGTGAAGTAGCACGTATGCTGAATGTAAGAAGATAAGATATTGGTTTTAAATTCCACTCCATCTTGATGCATTATCTGTATATTTGCTCTATAGAGGTTGGACACCTTTTAAATGTGTAGCGTTTTCAAAGCTATTCCTTTCAGTTCGGTATTTCGAGATAGCTTTTGAAGGGCGCGACAGAGAGCCGACTTCAACAAAACTGGATATTTTTTACTGACACTTATTTTTCATGTTGACTACAACGAAAGGAGAAACCAAAGGACGACCACTGCACTATAGCATGCATGCCAAGTGGCGATGCATTGGAGACAAGCCACTTTTCGTGCATTATGACATGATTACAATTTAAAGGCGGGCCCTAACATCTGTCCTTCTGAGAATGATTTTCTTGTCCAGCACACAACAATAAAAACATGAAAAGCCAAACACGCCGTCCTAAAATAATTCTTATGGCAGAAGAGTCAGCCAGCATGCTGCAAAAGAAATTTGTTGTATTAATGATGTTTGGTTTGTTAATGGCTGATATTAACGACGGCATAGGTAGCACAAAAACTATGGCAGACTTGGACAAAATATCAGACAGCTGCATAGGAGCGGCAGCAAATAGAATAAAGAAAACTCAGACACAAAGCTTTAACTGCCCCGCCGCGGTGTCTCAGTGGTTATGGCGCTCGGCTACTGACCCGAAAGACGCGGTTGCGATCCCGGCCGCGGCGGCCGAATTTCGATGGGCGCGAAATTCAAGAGGCCCGTGTACTGTGCGATGTCAGTGCATGTTAAAGAGCCCCAGGTGGTCGAAATTTCCGGAGCGCTCCACTTCGGCGTCCCTCATAGCCTGAGTCGTTTTGGGACGTTAAACCCCAATAAAACAAACCAACAAAGCGTTAACTTCTCTCAGCGGTGTTATGAAAGGGCACACCTGTTTATGCAGGCTCGAATTCTGGGAAATCGCAGTTTAAATCTTCGAGCTTCACCGGATCAGAGGAAAGCAAATCTTTTGTCTGGTTGATACAAGGATGGTGCGCTAACGCCCCATTGGATCATACTGCAACCAAGAACAAGTGGATTGCAAACTCTTGTTCCATTTCCACAACCTTCACTTTTACCTGTTGCTCGAGACAACGAATGCTTCTTGATATACCCAGCAAACCACAAACCTCCCATAGATGTCCAGATTAAGTCTGAACGTCTATGTACCAAACCGAAATCTCTCAGACGTCTTATCTACCAACCTTTTTTCGTGGAAAAGCTGCAGACGTACCCACGACATTATATCTGCCTTAACCTAGACTCCTCGTAGATATTACTTGTCACGTCCTAGGTATGTAAGCGAGATATATAATTTAAGAATTCCATATTTTTCAATCGTTCGATATTTCGTGTTGCCTTACTGCATTTAAAGTTGGAAATCGCTGTTGACTACAAATTGGAGGCATGACCAGCGCTGCCTGTGTTTTTGTGTTTTTTTCGTGCTCGCTTCACGGCAACATTATCCTACCTAGAAAGAAGAAAAATACGGGAAGTAGTAAAGACAAATCTGAATGCACACGCATCAGGTTTCTGACTCAACTGTACGCAGTTGGTTTGAAATGCCAGTCACTTTGGTCAGGATTCGCATTGTTATTTCATTACTATTCTTACATTCAATTTATACCTTGTGCTACAGCCTGCAAGCTATCTCAACCACACTGAAAAGTGAGGACACACTAAAAACCTTTTTTGTTATTTAGCAGCCAGGACTATATAATAACCATTTTTTCTGATTAAGCATGTTTTATTCAACTTATCCAACTATTTAAAGTACAAGAATTGGTTCAGTTCAATTTTTGGGAGTTATTTTTGTAGTGTTTGTATCACGATAAGCAAACGGCCAACTCACGGCCACGTGCCGGTATTTGGGCACCGCCCCCTTGCCTGTCTGTATCTCGATATAAGCACATGCGTGTTGGTTTTCGCGGGCAGTCGTCGACCAGCGGGACGCGCAGTCTGACGGCCGGCTGACAATAAACCCGAGTTCTTGTTGTACCTCGGCTACAGTGTCGTTTCCCTTAGCAAGACACGACAACTTTTTGGCGACGAAGACGGATATTCAGCCAAGCGTACAAGAAGGACCACGACGGAGCGACTCGGAAACAGCCAGGATGGTCACGATTGGGCAAGTGGAATCTTTCGATGAATCTCAGTCGGATTGGGAAACTTACGAAGAAAGGATTAATGCATTCCTTAGAGTGAATAAGATTTCAGACGAGAACAATGTAGATGCCTTCCTGAGTATCGTGGGTCCGAAGACGTACAAGTTATTGAAGAGTTTGACTGCCCCGAACGCTCCTACTAGTCAGTCTTTGTCAGAATTGCAGAAAGCATTACGAGAGCATGTCACCCAAGCCATCGGTTATTGCGGAAAGAGCAAGGTTTCACCGAAGAACGCAACAACAAACGGAGAGCATCGCGCAGTTCGTGGCAGGCCTCAAGCAATCTGCAGAAACATGCAACTTTGGAGCTAACTTAGAAGAAACTCTGAGAGACAGATTTGTATGTGGTATTGCTAGCGCTGGCATCCAGAAGAGGCTTTTTGTTGAGGATGCATCTCTGACCTTCAAAAAGGCGGTTGAGATAGCCTTATCAGTGGAGGCGGCTTCCAAGAACGTCACAGGGTGCCGACCTAGCAGTGCAACCCAGGAAGACCTTCAGAAGTTTTCTGCAGAAGAGTCCCTTGCACCGAACGGTTCACCATGCACGCGATGTGGCTTGCGTCATCGCAACCGGGCTTGCCGGTTCCGAACAGCGACTTGCTTTAAATGCCACCAAGTAGGGCATATTCAAAAAGTCTGCCGCTCCCATCTTGAATCTGATTCGCACCCTTCGAAAGCGAGCGGGCATGACGCACGGAAAGGAAACTACCGGAGGCAAAGCTTCGGCGTGTTCGAGACCGAGGAAGACATCGAGCCACTGTTGCAAACAACGCTCGAGAAACCACGTCAAGAGCCGATACGCTTTACGATGTGTATTCAGGGAATTCCGCTTGACATGGAGCTGGACACTGGAGCAGCAGTGTCAGTGATGCCGTACAGTTTATTTCGCTCACGCTTCCCACAGATGAAGTTACGCCCGGCATCGGTGTTGCTTCGTACGTACACAGGGGAGTGCGTGCGCCCAAAAGGAGTGGTAACAGTAAACGTGAAGCATCAGCACCAGTCTCTCCAGCTACCTCTGCACATTCTCTGCCAGGAGGGTCCTGCTCTCATAGGACGAGACTGGTTATATCAGCTCAGGCTCAATTGGAGTAGCGTTAATCACGTGGGTGCGCAAGACCACCGGGACTTGGAACAAGTCTTAAACCGACATCCGCAGTTGTTCAACGATGAACTCGGCGAAATTCAAGGTGAGCAAGATGGCAGCGTACGCATCTGCGGAGATTATAAGGCCTCTTTGAACCCTTGCTTAAACATTGACAACTACCCCTTGCCCAAGGTCGAAGAAATCTTGGCCACACTTTCGGGAGGGCAGGTGTTCTCGAAGATTGACCTGAGTAGAGCGTATCAGCAAGTGGTAATGGACAAGGTTTCGCGCGAGTACCTCACCCTCAACACGCACAAAGGACTTTATGCAGTAAATCGCTTAGCCTTCGGGGTGGCGTGTGCGCCTGCGATTTTTCAAAAGATAATGGACAACATGTTAAAAGGATTGAAAGGTGTGATATGCTACCTAGATGATATTCTCGTCACGGGCCGGAACGAAAAGGAGCACCTAGTGAACCTGGATGCATTACTGAACCGGTTGCACGAAAGAGGAGTGCGGATTAAGGCAGAGAAGTGTGAATTTTTTAAACCAGAATTGCAGTTTCTGGGTCACATGGTCAGTAAACAAGGAATTGCAGCATCACCAGAGAAGGTAAAGGCCGTATTAGAAGCCCCCGTCCCAGCCGATAAAAAACAGCTGAGAACGTTTACGGGCATGGTGACATACTACGGAAAATTTTTGCCAGATTTATCAACAGTCATCTTCCCACTGAATCAGCTGCTGTGCAAGAATGCGCCGTGGGTCTGGAGTGAACAGTGCGACATAGCATTCAAAAAGATAAAAAGGCTGCTAATAAAAGCGCCGGTGCTGGCACATTACGATCCGGAAGCTAAGCTTCAGGTAGTGTGCGATGCCTCATCTTATGGGCTGGGTGCAGTCTTATCGAAAGTGGAACAAGATGGTTCCAGGCGGCCGATCGTGTTTGCATCACGCACATTATCGCCGAGTGAACGGAACTACAGCCAGTTAGAGCGAGAAGCGCTCGCCTTAGTCTTCGGAATTAAGAAGTTCCATTACTATATTTACGGTAGAGAGTTCAGCTTGGTAACTGATCACAAGCCTTTACAGACGATACTCGGTCCCAAGACAGGAATACCAAGCATTGCCGCGGCTCGTTTGCAGAGGTGGGCAATTACGCTGTCGGCCTACCGTTATGATATAGTATATCGTTCAGGGGAAAGCAACGTAGAGGCAGACTGTCTGTCGCGTCTACCGCTGCCCGGGAGTGGCGAGAAGGAAGAGGACGACGAAGTAACCGCCTGCTACGCACTTCGGTGGGAGACTTTCCCGATAACAAGCTCTGATATTGCGCGGGAAACATCACGTGACCATACCTTACGGCAGGTTCTTCACGCGGTAACGGGTCAATGGCCCGAGCGAGTGGCTGATGAGATGAAACCATTCGTTTCAAAAAGACTGGAGTTGTCGGTTAACCAAGGATGTTTATTTTGGGGAATGCGCATTGTGGTTCCCCCTTATTTACAGAAGACAATCCAGGACGAGCTGCACGAGGGGCATCCTGGGGTAGTGCGGATGAAGGAAGTTGCCCGGAGCTACGTCTGGTGGCCAGGAATTGACGCCGACTTGGAGAACACCGTGAAAACGTGTGCGGCCTGCCAGCAGCAACGAGCGCTGCCTACCCAAGCTCCCCTTCATCCGTGGGCTTGGCCTACGAGGCCATGGGCCCGACTCCACTTGGATTTTGCTGGCCCGTTTCTTCAGCGCAACTTTTTGGTGGCGGTAGACGCTCATTCAAAGTGGCCGGAGGTTTTCCTGATGCCGTCGACCTCGGCAGAAGCTACCATCGGTAAGCTGCGTGACCTCTTCAGCCGTTTTGGATTGCCCGAGGTCATCGTGTCAGACAACGGGCCGCAGTTTTGCAGCGAAGAATTTCAGTTATTCCTCAAGATGAACGGAATAAAACATGTACGGTCCGCGCCATATCACCCGTCAAGTAACGGTTTGGCTGAAAGATTTGTACGAACAGTTAAAGAAGCCCTGCGAAAGGACAACAGAGCCCGGCCCATTGAAGAACGACTAGCCAGTTTCCTTCTAGAGTACCGGAATACACCTCACGCAACCACCCAGCAATCTCCGGCTTCGCTTTTGATCGGGCGACCTCTCAGAACTCGACTCGATTTACTTAAGCCTAGTACTCGTTCAGTGGTCGAGCAAAAGCAATTTCGACAAACTGGCAGTCGAAGAGAACTTCAGAGAAGTTTTTGCGTTGGGGACAAAGTGTTTGTGAGGAACTCTAGAGTAGGTCCAAGATGTTTAGAGGCAACGGTGACGTCACGCTCGGGGCCAGTGTCTTATGTGCTACAGGTGACAACACCACGTGGGGTCATGGAGTGGAAGAGGCATCAAGACCACATACGCACAAGGCAATTACTGGGTTTGTTTGTTGTGGTTGCTGTGCCATTCTCTTGTCACCTGTAAAAGTGCACAATTATGCTTTCTTTTGCAGCAACCCTGGCTTATTGGGCTCGGCAGAAGAGTATTGATGCCACCGCAGCTGTTAACCTAACGATTATGCTCAACGAGAAGATTCAGTGAGAGCGCCGAGCGCAATAAAATACTGACGCACTCGGAAGTCATCTGCAGTGTTTCGGGCTCCCATGATGGCCATGTACTCGCTTACTCAACTGTATTTGAGCTAGCTAGAGTGCTTGGACGTCCCGACGACTCCATAGAGAAGTCTGTGGCTGGGATGCAGTAGGTCTCCGTTCCATCTGGAATTGTAACAGGTGTCAGCTGGTTCCAGTCTGGAAATGTCTCTTAAAACAGTAGGACTGGAACCAGTTAGAAATTTTCACCTGGATATTGATCTATGTATAGTCATATTCTCTTTATATAGACGTCTAGGCTACGTAGACTGGGCGTACTTACATGTTCACAAATATCTGATAAATGTAGAGCGTGATGTCTGCAGTACGTACCTACAACGTGAACTGGACCCCAATTTTCATGTTGTAGGTACGTAGATTTTTCGTAAACGGTACTAATATGGATGTCTAATGGAGGTGTCTAATGTCCAGCGTAAATATCTTGCTGATGTCTATGGTACGTTTTATGGTTTACTGGGTATGTTCCACAAATTGGCCGCATCGGCGGACGCATTTTTTACGTAAGGTAGGTACATTACTGAGGAAAAGGAAAGATGTTCTAAATTAGCGGCCTCAGGTTTAGAGGAGTTCCAATCATTCCGATAAACTTCTCTGTCAGCTTGTGAAAGAGACAGACCTTCATAAGATCCGCCGCCGAGGCTCAGCGACTCTGATCACAAGGCCGCGGTTTCAATCCAGGCCACGGTGGCAGTGCTTGTGTGGAGACGAAATCAAAACGTCGGCCGTGACTCGAGCGATGGCAGTCCATGTTAAACAACCCCAGGTGGTTTAAATTAATGTGGAGCCCTTCACAGCGGCATTCCTCAAAAGTACATTTGTCCCGTAGGGACGTTGAACCTCCCAATTCACATTCACTGCAATAACTTGAAGCTTTTCAGTCCCTCTGACGTAAGGTGATTTCCTAATGATGGAGTGGCACTGTCATTTTGGTTATCTCGCGTATTGGGGGGCCGTTTTTGTAACGCATAGCAGAGCTCCCGATGCAAATTTTAAAACAGCGCTGAAACTTTGGTTTTGAGTGGAAAAAAAATGTGCTTTTCTTATTGCATCAGAATTGTTGCTGACCTTGTTCCCGAAAACTGTTCCGAACAATTCTTACAATTCCTTCTGGCAAAACGTAATGTTGATAAACAAATATACAGACATTCAGTTTGGTTTTGTGCTAGAAAAAATATCAGCTCAATTCCGGGGCTCGTTCCACACCCTCCCTGTCAGATATAGTTGCAGTTTTAAGGACACCTGCCTACGACGCTCTGCTAAGACACGATATAGTGGAACCGACAGCTGTCGACAGCACAGCGAAATTGAGCAGCGAATTCGTGCCACTGGGGGTGGACCTTTCTGCGAGTGTGGCTGAATTCGCCCCGACGCCACAAATCTAACTCTACACCCATGTGAAGTGCAAATCGCGTGTTCTCGTCTCCAGTGTCCTGATCAGTTTGCTCCATGGTCCTTCCTGTCGTCTATAGAAGAAAAGTGTGGGCCAGGATTTGAGTGCAATGAATGAATTAGCGCACGTTAAAGATGAAAGTTGGCGGCGGGAAAAAAAAACAATGAGGTTGGTAAGCTCCTGTTTCTCAGAGTGCCCGGCAGCAGAGACTCCAGTGGCAGTATTGAAGGCAACTGAACCCCGCCGCGGTGGCTCAGTGGTTACAGCGCTGTCCGATCGCGGCCGCGGCGGCTAATTTTGATGAAGGAGAAACTGTAGAGGCCCGTGTACTGTGCGATGTCAGTGCACGTTAAAGAACCCCAGGTGGTCGAAATTTCCGGAGCCCTCCACTACGGCGTCTCTCATAGCCTGAGTCGCTTTGGGACGTTAAACCCCAATAAGCCAACAAAGACCACTGACTGAAAACCTGAGGCATTACGCATTTTAATAAGAAGCGCTGTTTTCAACTCAACTAAGATGTCATTAATGGCATCTTAGTTGAAATCAAGAGGAAGAAATGGGCTTGGGCAGGGCATGCAGTGCGAAGGCAAGATAACCGCTGGTCCTTAAGGGTAACGGAGTGGATTCCAAGATAAAGCAAACGTAGCAGGGGACGGCAGAAAGTTAGGTGGGCGGATGAGATTAAGAAGTTTGCGGGGATACAGTGGCGGCAACTGACAAAGGACAGGGTTAATTGGAGAGACATAGGAGAGGCCTTTGCACTGCAGTGGGTGTAGTCAGGCTGATGATGATGATGATGATGATGATGTTTTAAACTCGAAGACGTCTAATGCAAAAGGAAAGCAAGAGCGCGAATAAGAGCAATATTTAAGATTTTCCATAAAACGACTAAAAATCGCTGAAATGTGGAGAAATCTTTGTCATCAAAAACTAAACTGCCACATAAGTCCTTGCTTTTTCTTGCCGCCTCTTGTGTAGTGGGAAAAGAGACGCCCTT
The DNA here is from genome assembly GCF_055824585.1 of Amblyomma mixtum. Classification (NCBI taxonomy): domain Eukaryota; kingdom Metazoa; phylum Arthropoda; class Arachnida; order Ixodida; family Ixodidae; genus Amblyomma; species Amblyomma mixtum. Next base: position 10,161,473 of record NC_143021.1, read on the forward strand.
AGAGATGATCGCTTTTACTCCAGGGACTCCGAATGTGTGAAGCCTTTTTCGCACTCACAGAGACAAAAAAGACGTGGTGGGCGAAAATCAGGCAAAAGTATTAGCAAAGTGTTCAATTAATACTAAGCAAACTCTCATCACTGTTTTTCAACACACAGTTCTCAAACCACCTGCTGAATTACTGATATCAAACACAAGTATAAAAGCGGGGCAGTCCAGAGCATCCTGGAAGTCCTTGTTTTTTCTTGCCGCCTCTTGTGTAGTGGGAAATGGGCCGCCCTTAGAGGCGATCGCTTTTACTCCTGGAACTCCGAATGTGTAAAGCCTCTTTCGGAAACAACCTGACACGAATAGGCCTTTTCAGCTTTCAGTACTTTATGCGCAGGTATGTTGTGCAAGAGAGTACCAGGAATAGGCGGTCGGTGTCTCAACCACATCTCTGACCTGCGTCCCTGTCTGCACAAGGTGTTTAATGTTGCAGCCTGTGCAAGCACGCACAAAACCGCTGATCACTGTTCAGGCGAAGAATGGCGCGTAGAATTTTTAGGCGAAGACTAGCTCCCGCGGGCACCCCGCCAGGAGGGTCCGGGGCTTAGCCCTCCTCTGGCTCCAATGAGGACAGTGCGCTGCTGTGGATTCTAGGCTCACTGTACGAAGAGTGGATCTTCGGGGCCGTCGTTTTCCATAGCTTGTCTCTGCGAAGTTTAACACACCCTTTGCCGTAAGCCGTTCAGCCATGGTCACTGTAGGTGGGCGATTCAGGCTTGGAACTCCCCTCAGGCTTTGGCTTCCGAGCGCTGCCCGCCCACACCGTCGCGGTTTTAGCAACATCCAGTACTCACCGTTGGCGTCACAATGCTGCGCGAAATAGGTCTAACTCGTAACGACGTCGAGGAGCACGGACCTGCCTTTCTCGCAGATGATCTCCGACTTACTATCTTAGGAGCACACAGGGAATCAAACGGAGTATTTTTGTGGTTTCAGAAGTTGCTTCGGCCACTGGCTTGCACTTCCCGGTCACTGTTCATCTACTCTCGTACCGAGAAAAAAGAAGGAAGCGATGTGCTCACCGAAGAAACAACCGAAGTCCAAGCTTCTTTTTCGAGGAATGCTTCGTCTTTCTCACTTAGCAGTCCGCAGAGCGTGTATCGCAATATTTACTGTAGAGATTCACAACATTCGAAACTAATGAAGGACGATGGCGGCTGAGGCGCAGCGGCAAAACTAAATACCCTATTGATGTAGAGGACCCTTCCTGCAATATAGAGCCACCTCCGGGTGATCTAGTTACAGCTCCTTCTCTCGAGCGGTGGGAGACCGTGCTGGCTAGCTCTGACCCCAGAACGCAAGTTTTGGCGGTGGAGTGGGCTGACAAAGTCGTCGAGGGCTATGTACTCTCGACCACTTAACGCGACCTCTTGCCAAGCTCTTCCCGGCGAATAAAATGTTTTACAATCAATCAATCAACCCCTTCCTACGATCTAAACTGCCGCATTTATTTTTTTTTAAACTGCTCCTCAACAAGACGAAGCCGCAGCCACGTGCCGGCCTGTTTAGGGGTCAGTACAGTGCCAACTCACTTAACCTGGTTACATGGCAGCGCCAGTTGAGCGGTTGGCTTTGTATAGCAATATCCATGGAGTGGCGGAGGATATTACCAAATCGTCTTTATAATTTTGCTTTCAGAAACGTAGGCTGTATGTGCGTATTAGACGCTGCAGTCTAGTTATAGCAGAAGGCTGGACCAGCCTTCGAGCGGCGTCGGAGAAGCCGTAATGACAGTGAGGCACGCATTGCTACAGGAACAATACCGAAACAGGGGCGATTCGGTGGCTGTATTTCTTGCAGTACGGCCACCAACACTGAAGGTGTGGCTACGGTGTCGACTGTTTCAGAGGCTTCAAATTTCACGAACAATCGCTTGTAGCATAAAAGTGCTTGTGGCTCAACTGAGCTGAGCCAAAATATGCAGACCGAATGCATGGTTAGACACGATTGAGCTTTGGCTGAACTGTATTGTTTCAAGCAGGGTGTCGAACTGGAACCGAACCTGAACCCGAAACCGGAACCGAACCGGTATTTTCGCCTGGAACTGGAACCGAACCCAAATTTTTTCCCTATCTTGGAACTGAACCCCAACAGGAACGATTCAAAACAACCGTTCCCAACCGGTTCGGGGCTCGGTTAAGCCGAACATTTTTTCGCAACAGGAGATACATTTGTTTTTCAGACAAAATGCCAGCGCAGATTTACCAACCGAAAGCTGTGTGCGCTAGGCAGCGCGGAAATGGCATCCAGTCTATGCTACAACCAAAACTGAAGGAAGTTTTGTCACTAAGAAGAAACTTAATTGGCGTCTCTGCAGTGTGCTTTCGGAAATACTAAAGCGTTTTAAGTCAGACTAGTGTGAAATCTTGGGTTTAATAGTATTCCCCTTTCAAATCTTACGTAAAGCTTTTATCGAATTGTTCGCACTGCTTTAAGTCATAAAACACCGTATTGGAGGGCTCCGGGCAGTATTTACCGCCTGGTGTTTTTAAACGCGCCATGACACCCCACAGTACGCGCCTGTCATTTCGCTTCCATCAGAATGCGACCGCCGCGGCCGGAATTGAACCCACGTCTTTACGGTCAGCAGCCGAGCCCCATAGCCACTGAGCCACCGCGGCGGCTCAAGTGAAAGCATGTAATCGAGCATATATGTAGACAAACTTAATCGAATCTTCCAAAAAACATTTTGTTGCCTGCACTTGCACATTACATGTCTCAAGTTACGTAATCGAAGATGTGGCCTTTTCATCTCAAACGCACCATCTGATGACAACACTTCACATTATTGTCTACCGAGCAGTAAAAGGCCGCCTGAGGTAGCGTTGACCAGCCCACGCGAAGCCCCAGGGTTGTCGTCAAAGACTCCTGGGCAGGCGTTGGATAGCTGAAGGTGGATGGCATCGCGGCCTGTGCAGTTGAAAGCCTTTGCGAAATGCTGAGAAAGCGCAGCAGGTAAGTCGCAGTCCCTCAAGCTCTGCGCCGTCGTCGTCGCTCCGCGGCAGCGGCAGCTCGCCACGAAGAACGCCTGGCTCCGACTGAGCCCCGGAAGGGTCGATGAACGCGGCTTGTACAAGTCCGGACCTTCGCGGCTGAGCGCTGCATGCATTACGCTCATTGCCATCGAGCGAGACAGCGTCTCCTGCGCACTGCTACCCTGAGTTGCGCCGAGGCTCTCCGTAACCCTTTCCACGGCGTTCAGGCACCGACGAATGTTGCCCTCAAATCGTTCGCTTATGAATTTACGTTGCCCGTGCTCTGGCTCGTCGCGCATCTGCACGACGTGTATAGCGTAGAGCAGCAGACTCTGTGCAGCGTGAACGCCAAGCGAAGCGAGCGCCACTTCCAGGGGCGCATCCGCGCTGAGCAGGGGTTCTAGGTGTTGATACCACGGGAGCAGGATGTGACCAAATGCGATTAGATGGTAGCGTTGGTTGTCGTGCAGCTGAGGAAGATGTGCACTTGGGCGCAACTGCTTCAGTCTTTGAGTGTAATTTGCTGTGGCACTGCAAAGCGCCAAGAAATCGGCGAAGAAAAGCCCCGTTACTCCAGGAATATGTTGGTAAGCGAGCTCGACCTCTCGCCAAGTGAATACCATGTCGAGAGGGTGTAGGGATACCGGAGCCACCAGACGTTCAAATATGGCCGCACTGCTTCGGTCCAGTTCTTCAATTTTCGATACGATAGACCGTTTCGATTCCTGGAGGATATGCAGTCCTCTCCGCCTTGCTTTTTCACTTATCATTTCCGATATTGCCATCCAAGGCACCAACGGCGCAGTGTGAGAGACGAGATCAAGGCAACGCTCCAGTTGGTAAGATTTCAGCTGTCCTGGATAACCAGTGTCTTCCATGAGTTGCCTCGTGAGGCTAGAAGACGTGAATGGCAGCAGGTACCAGACGACGTATGCTCCAATGTAATCCATCATAGCCTCTTGGAGTGAGCTGTTTCGGACCAAGCCCCACAACTTCTCCATCCCAGGGTCTAACAGTTTTGCCATGCTGTCCCTAGGCCACTGCTGAAGTTCATCCGGTAGATGGCGATTCACCGCGCGCCGCAGATCGGAGTCTCTGAGGTCGACGGTGGAGTAGACGGTGTGGCCCCCGCGGTGAGGCTCAACATCGCCGAGCACGAGGTCATGAGTGGCCAGTACCGTCTCTATCATCTGCCGGTAGGAGAGGCCTCCGCTGCCGACCTTCTCGGCGCAGCGACGCAGATAAAGGCGCACGTGTCTGTGACGTGTCATGGCCTGCATGTGGTGCACCCAGGTGTGGAAATTTTCGTCGCTCGTCAGTAGCACCACTGGCTTCATCAAGTTGCCAGGCCGGCGCGCGAGCGAGAACTTCAGGAAGACCGGTACGCCGTTACCGAGAGATATTCCTGTCAGAACGTCCAGCACAGAAGACCCGTTCCTCCGAGGAGCTGAGTCCGGCCAGGGCAGGTTATTGCGCATAAGGAACTCCCGTAGCAGGTCCTCATTTTCGTGAGGTCGGAAGCACGCGGCCAGGTGAGACGCAACCTTGTGCGCAGAGCCGCCTTTCGCCAGACGGCGCGTCAGCACCACTCGCAGTACCGCATCGGCAATACGGCTTGCATGACGACTGTCTGGTGTCGCGAACTCGGGCTGCTTGTCCGACCAAGCCCCGCATGCGAAAGCGTACAAGCTCTGACACGCATTGGAACCAGTGTCGAGAGCTGCCCTCAGCTCGGAACTCACGTTCTGGGCCAGGGAGTGGTTGTAGCGCACTGACGTTGAGTAGAGGGTCAGTGGCACGGCCACGAAGACGAACACGGCTGGCCCTGAAAGGACACACGCCAGCCCGGCTCCCTTCCAGCAGTGATGAGCGGACTCGTAGGTTTGGGGTGAAGGCGGAGGCGTGTGACTCGGCGATGCCCGCCCAGCAGGCAGCGGCGATGCAAGTTTCGCGCTGGAGGCGCACCGCATGGTGTAGCGACGGTGGCCGCCATCCAAACTTCGAAGGATATGGGTTCGCTCCCTGGGAGACATCCAGGATGGCGAATATGCCGGTGTATCCATGGGGAGCGGCAGTAGAACAGCAGGCAGAGGCAGCTGATTCTTCTTTATAACTTGCGCCTCCACGCGCACCGACCAAAAGCCTATGGTTGTTTAAAGAAATTTTAGTGCATGCCTGAGCGTTGCAAGACGTTTTCATTAGTCGCGGAATCCTAAAGGAATGCCAACCAATCTGGAAATTAAATTGATGTTTTGATAAGCAGACTGAATTTGTTATGCAAATGTTCCTTCTTCATCAGCATCAGCATAAGTATGCCCTCAGCAGAACAAAGATATCTCGAGTTTAGTTTTTCCATCACAATCTCTGCTCTCTTCTTGGCTCTTAACCTGTCTTGTTAGTATAATGTTGCGGCGAAATACTATTTACATTTATTTAGAAGAGGTAGGGGTTGAGAATAAATAGTTCCTAACCAACAAGGAGACCCATCAACCTCTTCTACTTCGGTCATCCCTCAAAACCTCTCACGCGTGAGGCCACTTCGTCTTCCACTTCGTCGTAACAATATGAATGCTCCTTACTGTGCTTTCTCCATAGGATCAGAATCAATGCAGAACCTCAAATGCCACAGCTTTGACCTTTCACTGTTCATCTGATCCAATAAAGAAGAGCGTATTTTGTTTGTTAAGCGTCGCTCTACCAGAAAATATTTGTGCGGTAGCATTTGAGCTGTCATCGAGGCAGAATCATGGTTTTCTGTTTTACGAAATTCAGCGACTGGTCTAGAAAGTTGTGAGGTCGTCCAGGGAACTTGATATCAAAGAAACACTCACATGATGGCCCCGAATTTCAAAATCTGTTCCCGCTGGAAAAGTTACGAGGCTGCGGCAGTGTATGAAAGGCTGTCATAGTGTCAGGTTGGCGCAGGATGTAATAAATAAATAAAATAAAACACCTCACGGTCATGAGTGGGTTGCAAACCCGCTGCGTGAACAGAGCAGCTTCCCTGACGGCTGTGTGAGACCATTAAGCTATCGCCGCAGCATTTTTCTTTATTGCTTGAAAGTAAAACAGTACTCATAGGCTTCTACCCTTAGTTAACTAACGCTAATCCCGTGAATTCATCTTTAAGCAGCGCGATACACAGTACAAGTGGAAGAAACGAGAGACGACACGAGCGCAATCTAACAACTGAATTTTTTCCTAGAAGGGCTAGATATATAAGCACCAAACAACGATAAAACACAAAGACACATCGCGATAGCCCCCACAAAACCCGCACGCTCATGTAGCGGAATGCAAAAACGCCTCATCCCAACAAAGCCATTCAGCATCTTAGCACATGACAAGCACCCGCTAGCACCCTGTCGCCACACATTCCCCGAGAGCGCGAATCTCTTTTTCCACGAGATTAATGGAAGGCGAGGCGACACATGTTTCAGACTCCTGGCTTGTCAGAAACGCCTCAACTAACTCCCTGCAGGTCCGATCTGGGTGACTGTACAAGATATTAGTCCTGTCCAAATGGGGGAAACAATCTTTACATTTGCGGCAGTGCAAAGCCAGGTTCGATGACACTGCCCCTTTCACTGACCTGCGGTGCTCAAACTGCCGCTCATTAATACAGCGGCCTGTCTGGCCGATGTACGTCTTGCCGCAGGAGAGCGGTATCGAATAAACCACTCCAGTGTTACACCCGACCAGTGGTTTTTTGTGGAAAACTGTGCATTCATTCCTCGTTTGGTCGTCCCGGCACTCGATCTTCCTCCTTACCGCACCGCAGACTCCGCTCAGCTTATTCTTCGCTGTAAAAACCACTTTCACCCCGTATCTCGACCCTACGTTCTTCAATCGGTGTGACATTCCATGTACGTACGGAATCGCCACGGTTCTTGTAAGCGTGCCGCCTTTTTCTTTTTCTTTTGCTAGACTAACGCCCCTATAGTAGGATACAACTTTAAAAAAACAGCAGTTGCTAACACTGGGCCGCGCTCCGCGGCGTCTTGTATTACTCCGCTGGCCAATCGCAACTGTAAACGAAATCAGCTTTTTAACGTTTGACTATATCAAACAATGCAAGTATCAAAATTCCAGCGCTCATAATTTTTTCATTTTGATAAGCTTCTTGTTTATTTAACCAGAAACGTTTAAGCAGCGGACTGCTTTTTTGTCGTGGAGGAATTCTGTGCGCGGAGGCTAAATATATGGGCGGAGCTTCACTGCAGACTTAAGTTGTATCCGACTATAGTCAATATCCTCTCGGATATTTGAGCCAGAGCCATATCCGGATAACCGGCGTCCCTCAGCCTCTGAACCTGCCCCTGGAAGCTACTCTGAACCCTATGGGAGCACGATTTCCACAATGAAGCCGTGAGACATGCCGTCGCTATTCCCGCATTGACCAACCTAGAGTGCTCTGAATTGAAACTGAGGAGCGGCTTAGCTGTTCTTGGGTTATATTCCCAACACGCTGCTTTGTCACGGCAATTGACTTTCAGGTCAAGGAACTCCATCGAACCCGAGTCTGGTAATTCGAACGTGAAACACAGACCCTGGCTCCTCTCTTTGAAAATCTTAATGACATCGGTAACACTCCTGAGGGACCCTTGGTTCATAAACACTAAAAAATCATCAACATAGCGAAACACTTTCACAGCTACGTCCTCAAGATCTTTATCCAGTCTCATGTCCATCCGGCTTAAAGATGAATCCGTTCCAACCTGCCCAGTTTTCTGTCCTCGTCAATCCCGTGAACCCGTCACACGTGGTCACACCTACATCCTGATATCACTCTGCCCGCACATTACCATTTTGGGAGACAAACACAAGCGTTGAGTAACGGCCGCCAGACAGGAGATCGACTTGTACGCCATATCCCCCCCCCCCCCTTCCCACCAAAGCACAGTTCTCTCTCAGCAGAGACTTAGCGGAGCATAGCAGCACTGTGTGGCGAATTATTATTCGGGTCTTTCTCGGGCTAAACAGTCCGATGAGCACAAAAGATAGCATGGAACTTTACAGACAACAACTGTAGGGAAAAATCGTACAGGACCGGGGCGGGATCTTAATGCCCTTCTTGAGAGCCCATTTAAGTGTACCCCAAAAATGACACGACACTGCTAAAGAACATGAAGCAGTGATCAATAGTCTCTAGCGGCTGACACAGGCGGCATTTGAATGACCCTGGCACAAATGTCTCCTCAGCACAAAGCCACGTTCTGGAGCTTAACGTCGACAAGTTCAGATTAAAAAAGAAAGCCTCTGTGGCCTGTTCAACCGAAGTCGATGCACCCGTTTTAATGCAGGACGAGGTAAGGCAGCCAAAAGATCGATGCAGGAAATAACGCCTCAATTAGAGCTTTCGTTCCCGTAACTGAACATCCCATGTGTTTAACTAAATCATCCGCGCAGTGTTTTCGATGTCGTCGACTTCGTTAACTTTCATTCCTGCGTAATGGATCCAGAACACACTGCTATCGTATTTCCCTCTTAGGGCACGTAAAGCGGCCCCATTTTTAGACAGCAGTTTAAAATTATGTTCGACGATTCTTTACTTTTCAAAAAAGGGCCCCTAGCCAAAAGCTGTTTAAACTGTAGCTTGAGTCCGTCCTAAGCTCTTGACATGACCATAGACAGCATAAAACAATTATAGCTAATAACGCACAATTAAACTGCATGAGAGACGCAAATGCAAGCGCAGAAACAAACAATCAGAATTTTTTGTCCCCCGCAGGTCTGTAACGAAAGGTCAAATTGCGCAGTAGGCTTGTAAAGTTTTAAGAGCAGAAGCTGCACTTGCACTATGACGGACGTCTTTTCGGAGGGGTCAGTATTAATTTGGACCACCTAAGGCATCTTAAACGTAAAATGATATCACTGATGATATATGATGAGCGATATCATGTCCATACATTTTTCTTTGCTAGGAAATCATCGCGCCATCTTGTGTTGAGCAGTCAAGCACCATAGCTCTGCCACCGCAAGAGGTCAAAGACCCCTGACATGCGTGAACAGGTAACTCGGTATTTAAAAACAAGGCATAAATGAGTTTTTCGGCAATTTTTTGGCAAATTTTCATCTGGTCTGCTTCTGGAATAAAAAATCTTTTATTTTTTGCAGCTCTTCGACCCCACGAAAACAAGTTCACTTGTGGAAACGCCGGTTAAGCGCCCCCCCCCCCCCCCCCCCCGCCCTCCTTGCTTACTTTCTTTGTGTTTTTGTCGTGTCCGGTCGCTGTGTTGAATGCAGCGAAAGACGCACACGGTACTTTAAGACTTCGTTTATTGAAAGCCGATGAGGGTGCGACCAGCGTCGACCGAGGCAGCAGCCGAACTGGCCGCCCGAAGAAAGGAGGGAGCTGAGAAGCGTCCACGGGAGGGAGTGGCTTCCCAGAACAGGAGGAGGGTGCGGGGGCGCACCGTGGGGGGGCATCTGGTGACAGCGTGCGACGAGGGGCAAGTGTCGTTAGGAGGAGGATTGAGTGGTCGTTAGGAGGGGGCGCACACACACAAAAGCAATAAGGGGACACAACACTTCCTTCCCCCTTAGAAAGTTGCCTGGTATCGTGCAGGGGGTCGGCGCTCACGCGTGGAGGCGCGCTGGCTTTGTGCGCTCGGGGGAGAAACACTTGTAGGCTGGCTGTTGTTCGCTGTGTCTCCTGGGTCTGTCCTGGGCGAAGTCTCTTCTTCCGGGAAGAGGTGCCAGGCTATGTGGGAAAATGGTGCACGTGTTCTCTCCGCTGGCGGACAGCTCTCAGACGGCGTCGTAAATCTACGCAGCTGGTTGAGATGTCGGCGTGCTACTGTGCCATGTATGTTGACGAGCCAAGAGCGCAGGCCTATGCGTCTGACAATTGTAGCTTCCTCCCAGCGTGGCTTTTTCAGAAACTGTCGGGCGAGGACGCGCTGCCCCTCATTAAGCGTGCCGCAGCGCGGAATTGCTTTTTCTTCCCGGAACGTCTCTGCCTTTGGCTCGGGGAGGATGGCTGTGAGCTGGGTTCGCATTTCACGCTCGAACATCATTTTCGAGGGGGTCTCGCCTGTTGTGCTCTGAACCGTCGTGTGCTGCTTGAAGAGAAAGCGCGCAAGGCGGCGCTGCAGCGAGCCTGTCTGATCTCTTTCAAGGGCGCGTTTTAGCTCGGCTACGTAGCGCTCGGCTTGTCCGTTTGTCGCTGGGTGGTAGGGGGCCGATGTAACTGATGAGATCCCGTTGTCGCGATAAAACTTGAGGATCTCCGCAGACACAAACGGTGTTCCGTTGTCCGACACTACCTTGCGCGGCAGGCCGAACGTTGCAAATAGTGATCGGAGGTTGTCAATGACTGCTGCCGAAGTCGTCTGTCCCATTTGCCTTATCTCAAGCCACTTTGTGTAGGCATCTACGACCACAAGGAAAGTGCAGCCCTCAATTGGTCCTGCAAAATCAATGTGCAGTGTGTGCCATGGTGTGTCTGGCTTTTCCCATTCTGGGACAGGAGCTTTCGGCGGGGCGCTCCGGCTGCTCTGGCAAGGCTTGCATTCTCGCACCACTGTTTCGATGTCGTTGTCAATGCCAGGCCACCACATGTAGCTTCTGGCACACTTTTTCATTGCAACGATGCCCCGATGTCCGGCGTGGATGAGAGACATAGCTTGTGCGCGTAGTTCTCTCGGCATCACAACTCGGGACCCAAATATGATGCAGCCGCGATGGGTGCTCAACTCTGTAGCTCGCCTGCGGTAAGCGTCGAAGTTGTCCCCTTTGAGTTTATGCACGTTGCCTTGTTGAACAGCTGTGTAAACTAGCCGGAGAGCTGCGCACTTCTGCGTAGATGCTGCAACTGTGCCTGCTGTAAGCGGAGGTTCTGGCAGTGCTTCGAACATCAGAACGTCTCCTGGTGGAAATGGTTCGTCAACAGTTGCGTCTAGTGGCAGACGGCTTAGCGCATCGGCGTTTTGATGTTTACCAACCATGTTCTGGCTCGGCGTCTGGTGTATGCCGCATATCATCACGCCTAGTGGAGAAAACCAGTTTCTCCCTAGAAGGCTTGATCCTGTGCCCTTCACAACAAGCAGAGGTAGCGTATGGGTCTGGCCGTTGTAGTTAACCTGCACGTTGGCAGAGCCCAATAGTGGCAGATTCTGTCCTGACCACGTTCGCAGGTGCGTGTCGTCTTGTTGCAGGGCGGGTGCGTCAGATGGCCATGAAGTTCGGAACGTGTCCTCACTGATCAGAGTACAGGCTGCGCCGGAGTCCACCTCGAACTTAATCAGCTGGTGATGTACGCTTACTTCTGTAAAAATCTTCGGTCGCGTGCCGAGATTCATGGTGTTCAGGTCGTACAACACAGATGGTGTTGCTGATGTTGTTCCATGGAGATCAGATAGCGGCGTATTCTCTGAGGCGTTGACGCTGTGATTAGGCTGGGAAGGTGACTTTATCTTGGCAAGTCTCCGTTTCGTAATGCATGCTCTTTCGATATGCCCTCGCTTGTGGCAAAAATTACACGTGGCTGACTGGAATCGACATCCCTGGGGGTTGTGTTGGTCGTCACACCGCCAGCAGCGTTGTGCCTTTTTGACCGATTTTACAACAACAGAAGGCTTGCGCACCTGGTTGCTTGTCTGGTGTACCGGCTCGGTGTTCCGGCGAATCCCTCTCTGCTGGTGACCGGCGCTCTCCGCTCGAACGGCGATGTCGTAAGCTTTGCTGAATGTGAGGTCCTTCTCAGCGAACAGGCGCTGCTGCAGTGACTCGTCACTCAGTCCGCACACAAATCTGTCGCGTAACATCACGTCCAAGGGAAGCATGGTGGTGTTAGCAGAAGAAGCTGCGTCTCCCTCCTGCCCGGTAGCTGTTGTCGACAGCGTTCCAAAATTGCAGTCGGCAGCGAGCTTCTTGAGCGCGGCTACGTAGGCGCTCACAGTTTCTGCTCCCAGTTGATCTCGTCGTTGGAAGCGAGCCCGGCTGTAGACCTCGGATGGCCTTGGGTCGTAGTGCTTTTGCAGCGCTTTTACGATGTCGTCGTAAGACACTGCCGCTGGTGTGCTTGGCTGAATAAGGGCGCAGACAGTATCGTAGGTCTGCTCCCCGCACAGCGTCAGCAGGTTGGCCCTCTTCAAGGCTGGGTCTGTGATGTTGTTAGCTTCAAAGTAGAACTGAAGGCGTCCAACCCACGATGACCACGATGAGCCGTTGAACTCTGGTATCTGATTGGGAAACCCTCGCGTAGCCATGGCTTGTCAATAGCGTTGCGTAGCGCGGGTCGAATCCCATCCTCGTCGCCACTGTCGTGTCCGGTCGCTGTGTTGAATGCAGCGAAAGACGCACACGGTACTTTAAGACTTCGTTTATTGAAAGCCGATGAGGGTGCGACCAGCGTCGACCGAGGCAGCAGCCGAACTGGCCGCCCGAAGAAAGGAGGGAGCTGAGAAGCGTCCACGGGAGGGAGTGGCTTCCCAGAACAGGAGGAGGGTGCGGGGGCGCACCGTGGGGGGCATCTGGTGACAGCGTGCGACGAGGGGCAAGTGTCGTTAGGAGGAGGATTGAGTGGTCGTTAGGAGGGGGCGCACACACACAAAAGCAATAAGGGGACACAACAGTTTTCAAGCAACACTCTTACTTCCCCTCTGTCTACCATTAAAGGGATTACAAAATCGGTTCACGACTGCTGGTAAATCAGTTCAATGTTTAGAACGAATGCTTTTCAGCATTCGTCATGAGACCTTGGAAGCTTGTATTCTTTGAAGGGAATTAATTTTCTGGTTCTAGCTAGTCTGCGCTTTTCGAACGTTTAGAAACCACTCAAAGAAGACGAGGACGAAGAAAAGAACACTTAGAGACAAGGCAGGCGCTGAGTACCAACTCATTTGTTTTAGCTATAGAGAAATATTTTATAGGCCCAACCATCACCCGTGCACATCTGTCACACGATCACGCGATAAACCTACATTTTCTCCCTATAGTCATTTCTTACTAATAGAACACGCCACAGTTCTACACAGCAAAAAAAAAGAAAAACAAAAGCAAGAAAATCATTATAAAACCGGCTTATAACCTTGAATAAGCAACAAAGAACCTGTGCATATAAACCAGGGACCGCATATCTCTTAGGGTCTGTGAAAAGAGGAAAAGGAAAAAGGCGAAAAGAAGGAACCAGCGAAGGCAGTTGAAACCATTCCTGCCAAAACTGTGCCAAAAACCCAAAAAAGGCGATCCCAGTCGAAGGGCTATCTGGACACATAAAATACGCAGAAAAGGCGCCAGGAATAACCTTCTACAGAAAAAGAAACAGCCTACACGCATCCGTGCAGAAATCGCACCTCTTTATCCAGCAGTGACAATGGGACGTGCTGGCGCACTTCTCTTCTGCTTCGGGAAGATGCTCGAACGATGGGGCCAGATAGCACAACTTAAACGTAAAAAATAAATTCGGCAGACCATCGTAAGAGCTGTGGTTGTAAGCCGCTACTGAACGAAAGTGAGTTTCTTCTCCTCCTGTCACATTTAGTGAGAAATGTTACGGGACGAATAAGAAAAATATTCATGCAGAAAGATTGGTTTATGGTTTATGGGGTTTAACGTCCCAAAGCAACTTAGGCTATGAGGGACGCCGTAGTGGAGGGCTGCGGAAATTTCGACCACCTGGGGTTCTTTAACGTGCACTGACATCGCACAGTACACGGGCCTCGAATTTCTCCTCCAAAGAAATTCAACCGCCACGACCGGGATCGAACCCGCGTCTTTCGGGGCAGCAGCCGAGCACCATAGCCACTGAGCCACCGCGGCGGCTCATGCAGAAAGAGATGGACGATCACCCTACTAAGCCTTTGATGATTGGCGGCGTGATTCCGATTCGTTGGGAATTCACTGCGCATTATACGGCACATTTTATTTCTTTGGCGAAATGCATTGAAACATGAGGGGCTCTGCGGCCTCTTTGAGACACGCAAACAGCGGCCTGTGCCTGCGCGCGCTCTTTTCCCGCCAGCAATGTGAGAGCGGTATCAGCGTGACTGCGCGTCACCGACCTGTTAAACTTCTGAAGGAACCAGCGCACAAAACACAACGGACAAGAAAAAGGCGGAACACGACGGACAGGAGCGCTGAACTTACAACTTTATTTCGGAAGTAAAGATGCAACGTATATATACACAGCCATGTCAGGGGGGCGTGCCACACAAGGAAAGCAAGAACAAGTGGAATCTACAAGGTCGTGAAGAGACAAGCGGCACAGGCAAACCAAAGATCTTAACTAATATAACATGTGAAGGTGAGGAGTTTCAATGGAGTCGAGGGTTGGACGGAAACCCGTCTGGTCGGGGGTGTACATGAAGAAGAAGGCAGCAATCAAGCAACTCCAGGCTAATGCCGATTTGGTCATCCTACCAGCTGACAAAGGAAATTCCACTGTTCTTCTCGACAAGGTCGACTACAAGAGCAAAATGCTGGCCCTGCTGAATGACCAGAGCACTTACGTGCGTCTCAAGAAGGACCCAACGGCAAAGATACAGACACAGTTGCAAAAGCTTCTATCGGACGTCTTTCGAGTGGTGCCACCCCAGCACAAGTCCCTCTACTTCGCGCTACTATGTCACAATGGCTCAGCTCCGGCGTTGTATGGCCTTCCTAAGATACACAAAACCGGTGTTCCAATGAGGCCTATCGTAGATTTCACCCGTTCACCCCTCTACAAGCTCTCCGGCTTCCTGCATCGCATACTTGCTCCGCTCGTCGGAAGAACCCCCACCAATGTGCGTCATTCTGCTGACTTTATAGAAAGAGTTAGAAACGTGCGTCTTGACGACTGTGACATGATGGTCTCTTTTGATGTCAAGTCGCTCTTCACGAGCGTTCCAATTGACATAGCAGTCGAGGTTTGCGCGGCAGCCCTGGAATCTGATGTCACTTTGACTGGCAGGTCACCAATCGATGTACCGGATCTCAGGCGACTCCTGCATTTCTGCCTGAGTAACACTTATTTTACTTTCGACCATGTGTTTTACAAACAAGTTCAGGGCACAGCCATGGGCGCTTCAGTTTCTGTTACCGCTGCAAACCTAACAATGGAATGGCTGGAAAGCTGCGCACTAGATTCATTCAGCCCACAACCAAAGATTTTTGTGCGGTACGTCGATGACTGTTTTTCTATTATCAAGGAGGATGCTTTACTTGATTTCACAGCGCATCTTAACAGCATCGAAGGAGCCATCCAGTTCACAGTCGAACAAGAAGAGAATGGACAGCTTCCATTTTTGGACGTCTTAGTGAAACGAAGCCAATCCGCACTCTCATTCAAAGTGTACAGAAAGAGCACTCATACTGGCCGCTATCTTCACTTTAACTCCCTTCACCCAGCCTCTCACAAGAGATCAGTGGTTGCCTCGCTTTTTCGTCGAGCAGACCGCATCTGCACAGAGCCAGAGGACGCCAAAGCCGACCGTCAAAGAGTTCGCAAGGACCTCTCCGAATGTTGCCTTTGCCGTTGCCTTTCGTCAACGCTGTGGAACGCAAACTGTTGCGACCCCCGCGATCTGACAGTGGCCCAGCCGCCAAAAAACGTGCACCTGTGCCATATGTGCCCGGGATCAGCGAAACCTTGGCGCGCATCCTGCGTTCTTACGACGTCGAGGTGTCGCATGTGCCGGCGAAGAAGTTGCGGCAAACTCTCGTGAACGTGAACGTGCCTGCCAAAGGAAAAGTTTCCGGGCGTAGTGTACAGTATACCGTGTAGAGACTGTCATCATGTGTATGTGGGTGAAAGTGGACACTTTGTTAAAAGATTGAAACAACACCAGTATGATGTTGAAAACAAGAAAGCTTCGTCAAATACACTCGCCGAACATTCTGAAAGCAGGCAGCATGACATAGATTGGAGCAATGCGCGCATTTTAAAAACCGAAAAGAATCTCAAAAGCCGCCTATATCTGGAATCCTTAATCATTCAGACAACCGACCACACTCTTAATCGCACTGACGGGGCACTTCCTAGTGCAAAGGCCGCTGCCTAGGGCACATTTGAAAGCATAAATAGCCAGCCTTTTCACGTCTGTACCTTTTTGTGAACAAGGCTCCCGTGTGGGAGCCGAAACGTCGTTTAAAGTGTTCATTTTTATTTTGGTCGGTTTTCTGCCTTATTCTTCAGTTTCAATGGAGGCAAGAAAAACAACAGGGAAAAAAACAAGGGAAAAAATGCCAGACCTCGTGAAGATGAAAATTGATACTGATAACAAAAACCGATAAAAACAAAAAGGCAAAAACCAATAAAAGCGATAAAAGCACTAAAGTTGACAGGGCAATGGAAAAGATAAGATGCCAACAAGTTACACGGCAAAAATACTAACAGCTAAAATTAAGAAAACATCGCGGAAAAACTAACAGCTAAAAGGTAAAACCCACAGAAACATAAGGTTAAGTCTTGTGTATCAAATAGCGGAATAAAGTTGGCGGGAAAAAAGATGGTTGGAAGTTAAAATGTTAGTGCCTCGAATTTTGTGCCAGATAGGCGAGTTCTCTTAATTTTAGCTGTTAGTATTTTTGCCGTGTTACTTGTTGGCATCTTATCTTTTTCTTTTCCATTGCCCTGTTAACTTTATTGCTTTTATCGCTTTTATTGGTTTTTGCCTTTTTGTTTTTATCGGTTTTTGTTATCAGTATCAATTTTCATCTTCACGAGGTCTGGAGTTTTTTCCCTTGTTTTTTTCCCTGTTGTTTTTCTTGCCTCCATTGAAACTCCTCACCTTCACGTGTTATATTAGTTAAGATCTTTGGTTTGCCTGTGCCGCTTGTCTCTTCATGACCTTGTAGATTCCACTTGTTCTTTCTTTCCTTGTGTGGCACGCCCCCCTGACATGGCTGTATATATACGTTGCATCTTTACTTCCGAAATAAAGTTGTAAGTTCAGCGCTCCTGTCCGTCGTGTTCCGCCTTTTTCTTGTCCGTTGTGTTTTGTGCGCTGGTTCCTTCAGAAGTATGTATTACCAACTAGACCAACAACAAGTGTTGACCTGTTCAACGCAATCAGTGGTGGTGGGAGCCCGTGGCAGCAGCTGCACTGAGAGAGGAGACTCGGCGAAAACTAGCCTCACGAAACATGTAAAGGCCTTCCTTCCTATCGCTCCCCCTTCCTTTCCCTGTCGTGTATTTCTTGCGATAGGCGCAGCTCAGGTGCCTCAGGTTTCAACGGCAGGTGCCGCGGCCAGCAACATCGTTTCCTTACTCTGTTGTTTTATTAATAAAGAGCCGCTAATAATAAAAATGATAGGAGTTTCCATCCATCGAAGAGGCGGCGCCAGCATCGCTTGCGCGGCATCGAGCAGAGGCCGTGGCGACCACGGCCGTCTGCGAATGCCAGTGTAGGGGAAAGCCTTTAATGCCTCATCATTGTCGACAGCAGCTTGTAGACAGAAGGTTGTCAGCAGCAGTGTTGCCAACTCAAAAATGATAAACCCGCAACACCAACTCCCAAAACCCGCTAAAAACCGCCAAATGTATTTTTTGTGCCAAAAAGACCATTGTTGTACATTTTATTGAGTCTGTAAACAAATATAACTAATAATATAAAAAGAAAAGAAAGCACTTTTTCCTTTCCGAATAAAGACCGTCGACTATATTATTTTTTATCGACGGGAGACTGAATGTATTTTTTATGCAAGAAAGACCATTGTTGCAGATTTTATTGAGTCTGTAAACAAAAATAACTAATAATATAAAAAAAAAGAAAGCACTTTTTCTTCTCCGAACAAAGAACGTCGACTATATTATTTTTTATCGACTAGAGACTGCGTACATTACGTTAAAGTTAGTACTTTTTAAAAAAATTCTAACATTTTAAAGTACTGACTAGACATTGCTGAGTCCTGACTGACTAGAGGCATGATCACAGAAAGATGTCTGCTTCATCTGCAAGCGACTGTCCACTCGTATCGCTTGTACTAGGTCCAGGTGGGCTTCCAGCGCTGCTGCCAGCGTACGCCTCCACAGTGCCGATCTCTTGAACTACATTTTGTAGCAGTTAGTAGTTGGAGCAGCATTTACCCCGCCCCCGGAGTCCGGCTCGAATAGTCAAGATGGCATTCGTCATCTCTGTTGGCAGCCTGTTCCTCTGCTTGCATTTGATAATGTTCAGCTGTCTGAACGCGCGTTCAACCTCTGCGTTTGACCAGGGCAGCACCAGCATGGATAGAGCAAACTCGGCCAATTCGGAGAAGGGATTTTTGTCGGAAGCATCCCTGTACTTGTTGACTTCGTCCCAGAATGCAACTGTGCTCGCACAGTTATTCCAGTTGACGAGAGTGAGCTTCTCTCATTGCAGTTTAATGGCAGCGATTTTTTCTGGTGGCAGATCCAAAAATTCCATAAGGGGCACCAATGAGTCTAACTACGCGAAGTGCGTTCCCAACTGAGAGCAGGGAAACTTGTCTTAGTATTCGGACGTTGTCAGGTAATCTTTGCTGGAGCTGTTTCAGCAGATGAGACAGAAATCCGACACACCGCTGTCTAAATACGTGTTCGGCATCTCTCAAAAAACCAGCCTTTCTCAGCTCTTGCCGCTTTTTCTCAGTCTCGTAGCCGAGATCCGACGTCATATTAACGTAGCCGTCGACGCTTGAACTGAGTGGGTCTGCACGGCACGTATTTATTTATTTATTTATTTACCCTCAGGGCCGTTAGGCGTTACAGAGGGGAGTGGGAATAACATGCAAGTATAAAAAACAAAACAGCAGCTAGAAAAATTTAATATAGTTACAGCACACACTGGTATAAAATCAATAACAGAATTAACAAAAGGCAGCATTACACAAAACAAAACACAAAAGAAAGCAGCAGCTAATAAATTAACAAAGTTATAGACACATACTTATATAAAATTAATAACAGCGTTACGAAATGCAGCAGTATCCGTAATTACAGCAATATTCTGGGGAAGGTGATTCCAGCTGACACAAGTTCTGGGTATGAATGAATCGTGAAAACATCTTGTACGACAAGGAGGGATCCAAACTTTGTGACGGTGATCAATGCGTGCGGAAATATAGGGTGGTCTTTTTAGTAACTTCTCTTTAAGATAAGGATTATGATAAATTTTGTGAAAAGTACATAATGAAGCTATTGACCTGCGATGGGAAAGAAGCTGTAGGGAAAGGTTAGTTTTCATGGCAGTTACACTACTAGTACGATGATAGTTGGAAAGTATGAAGCGACAACCGCGGTTTTGAATAGATTCTAAGTCAGAAATGAGAGATTCGACCCCAGGGTTCCACACCGATGAAGCATATTCCAATTTAGAGCGGACCAATGTTTTGTAAAGTAATAGTTTTAATGAACTCGGTGCACATGAAAAATTTCTGCGAAGGTATCCAAGCATGCGATTGGCGTTATTTGTAATGTAGTCAACATGAGTTTTCCAAGACAGGTTAGAAGAGACGTGAACACCCAGATATTTATAAGACGACACAGTTTCAAGAGTGATGCCATTGATGCAGTAGGTAGAGGGTGTATTAGATAGACGAGAAATGGGCAAATGCTTGCATTTAGTAATGTTTAGCTTCATATTCCACAGGTTACACCAATCCAGTACCTTGTTAATATCTGACTGAAGAACACATACATAATTATCATCATTAATTTCGCGGTAAATAACACAGTCATCGGCAAAAAGACAAATGGAAGACGATATATTAGTTGGTAAGTCGTTTATATAAATGAGAAAGAGGAGGGGCCCAAGAACGGACCCCTGAGGCACGCCAGAGCAAACAGGAGAGGAATCTGAATTGACGTTATTTGATGTTACGAACTGACTTCGGTTTGAAAGAAAACAATGCAGCCATGCAAGCAATGTGGAATCAATGTTAAGGCTGTTTAGTTTAAGAAAAAGAAGCTCATGTGAAACCTTGTCAAATGATTTAGAAAAATCCATAAATACAGAATCAGCATGGGACCCACGATCCAGAATGCTATGCAGGTCATTTGTGAAACATATGAGTTGCGTTTCGCATGAAAATGATTTACGGAAGCCGTGTTGGGCATTAGTGAAAAAGCAATTGGATTCTAAAAAGTTGACATGATGAGTGTAGATGACATGTTCCATGATTTTACATGGAATGCTGGTGAGCGACACAGGGCGAAAGTTATCAGGGCAATGTTTATCGCCAGACTTAAGCAGCGGAATCACCCTCCCAACCTTCCAGTCATTGGGAATACAGCCTGTTTCCAGAGACTGGTCAAACAGTTTGGTGAGGATCATGGAACTGTACATCTTTGTGTTAACTAGAAATTTCGAATTAGTGTTATCGACGCCACAGGAGGAAGAAATCTTAAGGTTTTCAATTATCCTCAGGATGCCAGTTGTCTCAAAAAGAATTGGATCCATGGGAAAAGCATCCAATACCGGACACTCCTGATTGGTAAGGGAAACATTGCCAGAAAAAGCAGCAACAAAAACACTGTTAAGAACACTAGCGCATTCATGAGGTGAAAATGCAACGCCGTCAGAAGATGTAAGTAGTATTGACGAACTATCTTTCTTGTTCACAGTGTTCCAAAACTGTCTAGGGTTATTAATCAGCAAAGCAGGCAAAGTACTGTTAAAGAAGGTGTCCTTAGCATTTTTCAGAGCTAATTTGTACTCAGCGGCCGCAGAAAGGTAACAGTCCCATCGTTGTTGCGAATTCGACGATTTCGCCGAGCGAAACAAACGTTTTTCCTTATTGGATAGTCTTTTTAGAACGTTGTTAAACCACGGTGATTGGCTATGTCACGTAGGCACGACGAGCTTTCTTGACAGCGCTTCAATTAGCAATGTCAGGTCACTTAGCAGCTTTAGGCTGTCAGCCGGGCTGGACTCAAACGCCTTGTTCACACTTTGCACTTCTGCAAGAATCGGCTTCACAAAAACGAGGTAAGCCAAGTTTGTCGTATCGCACATCATCGAATGCAGGAGTTCTGCTGCGTAGCACTTCTCAGTTATCCTTGCCGCGGCAAAGTGTGACAATTCCTCCCAATGGTCCAACACGCTACCGACCGCTGTTTCAACCGACAGCCACCTCGTCTGGCAAGACTGCAGTACCTTAAGCGGATTGTGTCCGTCGTTGAGTCTTCGATAGAGTTCGCGGTAACACAGCTATCACGACGGCGAGCGAGAAAACCAGTTGTAAATTTCTCTCACCAAATATTCAAGATTTCTCGGAAGTTCTTCCGCCAATTAAGGCACTCGAAACCGCCAAGTGCAGCGAATGGCAAACACATCTGACCAACGAGAGATTAGGAACACCCATGCTAAGCTTCTGATACACTCCGTTGTTGACACCTACCATCACATTGGCGTTGTCGGTCCCTATTCCCATCATTCTGCGCAAGTCAATTCCAAAATGAGCCAGGCACCCTTTAACTGCATCAACGCTTGACTGAGCTTTCGAGACGTCGAGTTCGACTGAACTCGGAAAGGTCGAAACTACTTTGCCCATCTTTTCGCTATAGTACACAATGAGGACACCCAATAGCTTGGTCACAGAAATATCCGTTGACTCAAGAATCAGGCTGTATCTCCCGGATCCTAAGTCGGACAGCAAATCCTCAGTGAAGTGAAGGTATAAGAGGCTCTTGATCAAAGCACTGCACTTTGATCGGTGAAGTGGGAGATGCTTAGCTCACTCGCTGTCGTGAAACTGGCTACGACACAACTCACCAAGGTGATCTGAAGCCAAAACTGCGGAGTGTGCGCATACGAACAACGCAAGGGACCCTTCGGCAGCGCGTGACTTGTCACACTTGCGATTTACAACTTGAAGAGTCGTCTGCCTTCCGGATGAAAACGGTGCTTTAGCCGAGTGGTGCTTCTTCGTTGCGGTGTGCGCGAGCAAATCCACATGCTTGGCAGAAAGCTCCGTCTTGCAGTAACGGCATCGCGCTCGTCTGGCATCGTTTGGAACTTCCAGTAACCAGTCCATAAGCTTAGGGTCCTGCAGCCACTCTTTCCTGAACTTCTGCACATATTTTACAGGTCCCATTTTGCCCGGCAGATTCAAAGATTACTTTCAAAAGTGCTGCAGAAATTGATTCAGTGCGTGTATCTCATCGACGTCATGCGCTCACAGCGACGTGGTGACGTTTTCTCGCAGAATTGAGAGTAGAATTTTACGAAACGTTTAATGCTCTGAAATAAAAGACATAAAATTGCCAAAAACCTCAAAAAAGCAGCCTAGACTTAAAAACCGCTAAAAATTCCGCCTCCCACAATACAAAATTTTCGACCGCTAAATAGTGCAGACACCCGCTAAATTTAGCCAGAAAATCGCTAAATTGGCAACACTGGGACATAGCAGAAGTGTTGCGCACCTTCAATTTGCGTTTCCGTAAAATATTTGAATGGCGCAAAGGAACAAACACAGGAAGACACGGAGACAGAAAGAGCGCCTACCACCAACTGAGTTTATTGCGGAAAGCACCACCTTTATCGCCAGAACATTATCGTCATCAGTGCGTTATCATAGCCAGGACAAGCTAACAAGAAGGAAAAAATATAAGTACAGAAAAAGATCATATGCATAAAAGCCAGTGAAATGCTACTCACAGAACACGGCATGAAAAGTTATGAGCACGATAACAAGATGGAATGTCATGAACTACACATGACCATCTAAAAAATCCAGTTCCCGGCCACTGAGTTTAACCGACGAAGTGCTTACGCACGTGGGCCCACCCTTCTGTACGTGAAATGTTTCGATAACACCCCTTTCTACTCGCTCCCTGCCTTCGCCGATAACCTTTGGCTCTTCCATCACCGGTCCGCAACCTTTACAATCTCTGCAGTGATCAGGGAGGTTCCCCCTTTCATTGTTTTTTATCGTCCGTTTGTGTTCACTCGCTCTCTCATTGAAACAACGGACTGTTTGCCCAATGTAGACACCCCCACACTTGAGCGGTATCTCATAGATGACCTTGGTCCTGCATTCCGTGTAACGCTGCACATGCTCGGTAGCGCACCTTGGGGGTCGTTTGCTCATCGTGGAGCAAATCTTTCCAAGCTCTTAACTTCGGAATTCTGCTGCCTCTTATCAGTTACTGAGACCTCATTCTTCGGGTTTATCTTGTTTTCCTTCTCCTCATCGCCTCGAGAGTTCCTAGTTGCCACCTGTGCGTAGCTGTTCCTGTCTGAACCTGCCCGACTTACTTTCTTATCGCTGTGCATGTCAGTGCAGGACCCATCCACGTGTCTGGCGCTGGAATGTCCGCCAATGTGGCTATCGATGGCGGTGTCAGCCATTTTTGCTTCCAATGGACGAAGCTGTTCTTGAAGTGTCCGCTTCTCTGCCCTCTCTACCTGTAGCTCTCTTTTCAGAGCATCCATGCGTAACGCTAGTTTGGTGTTCGCCTGGTCAGCCCTGTCGTGTGCACTTAATACGCAACACATAAAATTCGCGCCTTCGGCTTCCTCTACCGATTCGAAACGCGTTTCCTTCAAATTCACCGATGCCTCACACTCCTAGCATTTAACCTTAAGTTGCTTAATTATCTTAGCAGCATTCAATTATTACTGCTACAAAATGCTAGAATATCTATACAGGCTAAAAAAAACACTTACAAGCACGTGCTCAAATAAAATTCTGCCTACCGCAAATGCCGATCACCTAGAAACAGAATAACTACCTTTCTAAAATATACTGTAGTAAAATGGCAGTTTGGGCGAGTTGGTTAAGCATCTTGCAATAAAAACAGCGCAAGGACACAGGACGAGAACGGAGAGTAGACACACACGGTGCTGAACTTGCAACTACGTTTATTGGAAACACACGCTGCTTTTCAAGGCAGGGCGTCAAGAAAGCGCGCGCATGCGCTTTGTCAAAAATACACTTATCGGGTAATAAAATGTCTCCTAAAGGCACGTGTGATTATCGGTGCTAACCACTGTTTAGCAAATTCATTTCCTTAGAGGACAATGCTACTGAAGGCTGGCTGACACATCTGTTTCCTTTCCTCAAGATATGAAATGCCTCTGCTACTTCCCTCGTGCTACGATCGTTATGTATGAACAAGATTTCGGTGTCAACGAAAAACGGGGTGCACTTACACTCGAGACAATGCTTGGCCAAGTTTGTTTAACACTTTCCCAAAGAGTTTTGGTGCTCCAAAAGCCGTACATTAATGCAGCGACCTGTCTGGCCAATATAAGTACGGCCACAGGACAGAGGAATCTGGTAGACCACAGCAACCTTACACGAGACGAACCTGTTTGCATGATTAATTTTACACCCTGTTTTCTTTCCCATTCCATCCCTCTTCCTTTGAACAGCTGCCCCCACTTTGCCTACCTTATTAGGTGCCGAGAACACAACGTTGACACCATACTTGGCCCCCACTTTCTTAAATCTGTGCGAAAGGGAATGTACGTACGGCATTACAGCTATATTCTTTGTTCTATCTTCCACACTGGTGCGCTGCTCAGAGTCACGTTCGGGGGTTTTCAATTTTTTCAGGATCTTTTCCGCACACGACACAAGAACTGAGTCTGGGAAACCGGCCTGCTTACAGCGGTGTACCTGGGCGCAGAGGCTAGTCTTCATTTTGTGAGAACAGGGTTTCTTTAACGCCATACTCATGCACCCGGTTACTATCCCGTTTTTTACTAGTTTCGAGTGGCAAGACCTATAGTTCAGCAGGGGCTTCTCACTCCGAGGGGAGTATTGCCAGCACACGTGGTCTTTTTCGAAGACCAGCAGTAAGTCCAAAAATTGTAATGTGTTATGCTGAGGAATTTCATGCGTAAATTTCAGTCCGGACCCGTTCTTTACAAAACAATCTAAAACACTTGACATGGTTTCTGCCTGAGGGGACTTCACAATCACAAGGTAATCATCAACATACCTAAAAATGCGTATAAAACCACCTGCCAATTCATTCGCCACTTCCTTGTCGACATGACTAAGGAAGATGCTGCTGAGCACCGGGGCTACTTTAGATCCTATACACACGCCAGACTTTTGCAGGACTGTCATGCTAAACAGTGGTTAGCACCGATAATCACACGTGCCTTTAGGAGACATTTTATTACCCGATAAGTGTATTTTTGACAAAGCGCATGCGCGCGCTTTCTTGACGCCCTGCCTTGAAAAGCAGCGTGTGTTTCCAATAAACGTAGTTGCAAGTTCAGCGTCGTGTGTGTCTACTCTCCGTTCTCGTCCTGTGTCCTTGCGCTGTTTTTATTACAAGTTTCTAAAATAGTTAACTCACAAATAAGCGCTGGAAATCTATAGCTGCCGGCCAGAATAGACACGGCTGTTATAGGTCACTGACCTAAATTCTGCTCTTTAGCATGCACATCTCCTAACTAGCCTAAATCTAAACCTTACTTTCAAAATATTAGAAGAAAGTACTCATCTATTTGACGCAGTCACGTCGCTCTCGCAGTCGTCAGTCCGTCCGGCCCAGTCACCACGCGTAACTTTTAAACATGTAAAACAAAAAGGGGACCTAGAAAAGTGGCTCAAAGCCCAGCGATGGAACTACAATATTAGAAGGGAACTAGTCATGCACAACAAGGAAATAGAAACATACGCGATTAAACTAAATGAACAAAACTGGTGCAGCAGATCTACGATATGGAGAAGGGCATGAGTCTTTCTAAAACCTGGAATATCCTCAAACACCTGCTGGATCCGGAGAAATCAAAAACACAGGTAAACATAAATGAAATTAAAGCCAGGCACAACTTCGAAGGGACAGACAGGCGACTAATAGAGAAATTAATTAAAACGTACGTAGGCCAGGCGGACACCACGCCGCAACCAAAATACAGAGGAAAACCCTATACAGAACTAGACGCCCCCTTCACGGAAGCCGATGTGCGAGCAGAGATTGCCGGCCTAAAAAAGAAATCGGCTCCGGGACCAGATGGGATTGCAACACGATACTCAGAAATATAGACGACGCATTAATCTCGGCGTTAACAGAAAACATGAACAAAGTATGGGACACCCGGTAGCCTCCCGCAAACGTGGAAAAAGGCGAGCATGGTTCTCATTCCCAAACCAGGCAAACCGACCAAGCTAGAAAAAGAAAGAAGACCCATCTCACTAACCTCGCGCGTGGGTAAACATGTGGAGCACGTAGTGCAGACGAGATTAACTAAATACATGGAGAAAGAGGACCCCTGGCCGCACGAAATGGTCGGTTTCAGACCGAGCC
Source organism: Amblyomma mixtum (assembly GCF_055824585.1). NCBI lineage: Eukaryota > Metazoa > Arthropoda > Arachnida > Ixodida > Ixodidae > Amblyomma > Amblyomma mixtum. The sequence continues at coordinate 10,187,654 of NC_143021.1, forward strand.
TCAGCACGCAAGATATCATGATTAGACTCAAACACGACATCATCGACCATAAAACCGGAGACACAAAGGTCATACTAGGCTTAGACCTAACCAAAGCCTTTGATAATGCAACACACGACGCAGTACTCGCCGGACTCGGAGACATCGGAGTAGGCGAGAAAACAACTACATCGAAGACTTCCTCAAACAGAGAAATAGTCATGAAATTCCAGGACATCGAATTCCCCACGATTAAACTATGGAGCAAAAAAAAAAATCTCAGGGCTCCGTCCTATCCCCGTTTCTGTTTAACTTAGTAATGAGGGCACTCTCCCCTTTACTAAATGGACAACAAAGCACCCAATGCCAATGCAATCCCAATGCACAACAAAGAACGCAGAGAACACAGGGCCAAGGCCATAGCTAAAAATATGACAAACAAGAAAGCCGAGGTTGTAGCGTATGTGGACGCAACAAGCGGGAAGCATGGAGCGGCAGTATTGACAGTGGTAGATGGAGACCTCACACCCAAAATCACGACCTCGTCGCGCTGCCGACACGTAACGCCGGCCGAAGAAGTTGCAATAGCGCTCGCTTGCGTCGGTACTCGAGCGCATATAATTATTAGCTGTACGAAGTATTGCAAAAGGTAAAATTTCAGAGGAAGTCAAGCGTATCCTGAAAACTAACCCAATTAATAGAAGAATATCCATAATACGGACTTACTGCGTCCGAATCTGCCCCCGGCAACGAGGCTGCGCACAAGCTCGCTCGAGATCTCTATTACCGAGCGGCCGTAGAGCAACCCGAATGCAGAGGATTAAAAGATAGCATAGCCACATATAACGAGTTTACTGAGGAGGAGGATAAACTTTATTCCCGCCGACAAATGTAGCAGATGGTGTGGGGTTATAGCCCCATCAGGTGGCCATGAGCCCGTGGCGTTCGGCGACTTCTAGGGCTCTTGTCACAACCCGGATCTGTGTATCCGAGTCGGAACTGAGCAATGCGGCCTCCCATTGGTCTGGATTCGAGAGCTGCAGACCTCGACGTGGGGAGTCCCGAGGGCAAGCCCAGAGTATGTGGAATAGTGGCATGTTGGCCGCATAGCTGACAGGAAGGGGAGCAGACCCCAGGGTATATGCGGGCATATATCGCGGGGTTGGGGAAGGTGTTCGTTTGGAGTTTCCTCCACACAACCTCTTGGGGTTTGGTGAGAGAACTATGTCGGGGGGATATAGAAGTCTACCTAAGCGGTAGTGCATGGTTATGTCATGAAATGGAACCATACAGCTCTCGCCGTCCGCAGGACGGGCTGCACCACATCCCGGTCGACGAATCATCGGGCATAATTGTGGGCCGCCTCGTTCCCTTGATGAGATGAGTGCGCAGGGACCCAGACCAATTGGATCGGGCGGAGTTGGAGGTTAATTGGTGGAGTGGAGGAGAGATAGGGTGACAGGGGAGACTCGGCCTTTGTCGAAATTACGAATCGCAGATTTAGAGTCGCTGAAGATGGTTTCTGCAGAGGTTGAGACCATCGCCAAGGCTATGGCCGCCTCCTGGTCGACGTAGACCGCTGTCCGATCTCTTAAATATTTTTTGTGCAGAGACTCAGCCCTGTCCTTGTGGCGAGCGACATGACACTATGCGTGCATGTTTTTAGGAAGAGGGGTAGCGATAAAGTTACTGTGGATATGGTGCGGAAGCTGGGACCTTGTCGGCGGCGGTTGTTTCGAAGCGTATCCCAAGCTTGTCGAGTATGTGACGTCCCGTGGAGGTGTGGGTGAGACGCTCGTATTGAGAAGTGAGATGAGCTTCCGAGAGCTCCGTCACAGTGTTGTGGACCACTAATGCCAGTAGTTTATACGTGGCGGTCCGGTGGGAGAGATGAAGAGCCGCCTTGTATCCCTGTCTAATACGGCAGCCAACGCGGTCCCGTTCCTGGCAGCTAAGGTAGAGGTAAGGGAGGGTATATGTGAGGCGACTGATAACAAACGCCTGAACAAGACGTCGGAGATCAGCCTCTTGCATGCCTCTATGTTTATTAGCAATGCGACGAATTAGACGAATGGTCTGCGAGAGACTGTAAATTTAGCCAGTGTCGGTGTTTTTCCGATTGCTCTGGATGAGAAGCCCTAATACCCTAATCGTGGATACTTGGCGTATGGGTTGGCCACTAGCGGTAATGCAGGTGGGAGGGTGGCCGTGGAGGCCGGGTTGACTTCGTATGAGCAGCAGCTCGGGCTTCTGAGCGGAGCACGAGAGGTCGGCTCCGGCTACATGGCGCTCAATGACATCGACCGCTTTTTGAAGTGCGGGTTCAATCTCAGCATCGTTGCCTGTTGAGACCCAGAGGGTAATGTCGTCTGCGTATAAGGTATGGGATAGCCGGGGGATAGCGTCTAATTTAGAAGGTAGCGTCTGCAAGACGACATTGAAAAGAAATGAGGAGAGAACGGATCCCTGGGGGGTGCCATTGCTACCGAGGGTTATATAGGGTCTGAAAGAAGAGAGCCAAAGCTAAGTTCAGCTGTACGACCAGAGAGGAAAGTGCGTATATACTCCTTGGTACGGTGACCAGAATTTAGTAGGGAGAGGTTAGCGAGAATAGCCCCGTGCGAGACGCTGTCAAATGCTTTAGTTAAATCAAGCCCTAGAATAGCCTTTGTGCCCGTTCTTGTAGAGGGTCACAGTATCTCTCGAGAGAGCTGGAGCATAATGTCTTGCGTAGAGAGGTCTGAGCGGAAGCCAATCATGGTGCGAGATAGGAGATGGTTATCTTCAACGTAATGATTGAGACGGTTGAGAATGACGTGCTCCATCATTTTCCCAGCACAGGAAGTGACGGATATGGGGCGGAGGTGTTCCAGAGCTAGTCGTTTGCCTGCCTTCGGTATGAAAGTCGCGCATGCATGTTTCCATGATGCTGGAATTTCACCCGCTCTCCAGCGATCATTCATAATGGCAGTGAGGGCTTCAACAGACGGGTCATTTTAATTTGCGGAGAGTTTTGTTGGAAATGCCGTCTGGTCCCGGGGCAGAGTTAGGGCGGAGCTGAGTGAGAGCGAATCTTACACTGTAAACAAAAATATACCTAAAAGGGAGTAAAAATGGTGGCGGCCACCCTTTTTACTCCATTTGTGAAAACATTTACTCCATGAGTGGGGAGTAAAAAGGTGGACTGTCCTCCATTTTACTCCCATGAGGGAATAATGGAGTTAAAATGAGGATTTACCAGCATTTACTCCAGTCTAGAAAGGGAGTTAATTGTGTCAAATACTTCACCAGTGCCGAAATGGAGCAAAAAAAAACCATTTTGTGCAATCCGCCCCGCCACATAGCGTCTCGTCTGCTTCTGGTCAGTCGTGTGATAATGGCGGTGAGTGAAGACCACTTGGTTACCATCGTCGCTGGATCTCCGTTCACTTCTGCTACTTCACGGGCGCCTGCCGCGGTACAAGATATCGGCTTTTCGCCGTTTTCCACTACAGTACGGTACATAATTGAATTGCTCCTGCGAAGTCTCCAGTGCTCTAACCATACCTGAATTTCCTTTGTTTGTGTCGCCACCCCGTTACAGCCCCCGCTTAGGCCTAATTCTCACAGGCTTTTTTCAGTGTGGTCCTCGCAATGTATTACAGCAGATTATGTGTTTCATGAACATAGAACTGTGATAGAACATAGTGTCAACCCTGAGCTCTTGATTGAGCTCATGAGGCTACATTTTTCCTCAGTCATGGAAGCAAACACGGCCATTCCACACTACCATCAGGGGTGTTTTCAACTTTTCTGCTCTGGTTTTTAGTCAAATACAGCGTAGTGCATGACCGTGAAAACTACTCAGCGGCTCCTTCTCAGTTTTGAACTATTGATTATAATGTTACATCCCTTTATCTACAAACACGGCCAACCAAACGAGCTTGTACAGCAAAGGGAGACGACAAGCAGACGACTCCTGCCGCCTACGCCGCCGCTGGGCTTGCAGACGGAGAATAGAATGCGGGACGCGGAGTTACATTAGGGCAGCGCAGGTTCCCAGTTTGGTTGCCGGCGGCCCGCAGAGCTACTGCCCGTTTCCACCGCTGTCACTGTAAGAATGAGCCTGAATGAGGATAAATAAACTATAAACATCACGCCATTTTCGGGCTCCATTTCTATAAGGCAATAAAAATTTACTCCTTTTTCACTCCTTAATAACTTCCCTATATAAGGGAGTAAATAAAAAAACACCATACATATGGAGTAAAAAAAACCTCCTTTTGGGTGTGCGTTAGAGGACGAGCCATTTACTCCCTTTTGGGTGCTTTTTTGCTAACAGTGTAAGTGGAGGAGACGGCTGTCTGTATTGGATTGATCAGCCGTGGTAGGTGATTCTTTAGTAGTACACTGTAAACAAAAATATACCCAAAAGGGGGTAAAAATGGTGGCGGCCACCCGTTTTACTCCATTTGTGAACATTTACTCCATGAGTGGGGAGTAAAAAGTAAAAATGGCGTAATGGAGTAAAAAACACCATTTTGTGGGAGTGTGAGGAACAAGGATGAAGCCCAGTTCCTGTGCTCCTAACCACAGATTTTTACCCAAAGAAGGACATTTCCACCCTCGGATCGGTCTCTCCCCAACAATGAGATCTGGAGGAGGCTGGAAATTGCATCTCCCCAGTCTGGGTCTACTTAACGGTTAAACGACGCGAAATGTAAGAATTGCTGAAAAAGGGGCACTATTGATCACATAATTTGGGAATGTGCCGGTTCCCTAGGCACCGGCATAAACAGTAACAGTAGAGGAGCCTGGGAAATTTTGCTGCGGAGTGAAGACCCCGCCATCCAGCAGCAAGTCACCCGCCTAGCGGCTGGACGTGAAGCTACAATGCAACTTCACTAGCAATAAAAGGAGCACCTAAACATGCGTCCGCACCGCACGGCTGTCAGCTACTAAACTCTAGCAGTTCGCGAGCGCCACGTATACTTTCTCTGGCCAGAGTACAGTGTCATAGATAGAACACTGGCTACAGATAAACACTGTAGCCAGAGAAATAGTATATTCTAGGCACTATAGCAATAGTACTCCGATCGCAATTTCAGGTCGCGCGCTCTCCGCCGGATTCAGGCGCTCTATCACGGACCGTGCAGACAGATCCGGGCCTGCGATTGGAATTTACTATTAGAGCGAACACCCTAAAACTGTTTATTGGGCGATCTCGTGAACTCATCAGAGCTGGGCTCGGCGGCGGCGTTATCAAATACACCGGACGGCCATGGAAGAACAGGATCACCGTCGCTGTAGGTTGCGCGATGTTTTGTCACCGTTACCGAAGATTTTTTCAGGGTCGACCACGCCTTATCTGATAAGGCCCGGAGAGCATTAGCTGCTATCTCGAACGTTGTAGAAGCTTGCAGGCGGTTACAGTCTTTCCAGATGAATCATGCTGGATCTCCAATCAATTAGCGATACGACAATCAATTAGCGATACGGCCGCGAGCGGGTAGCGAGGAACAGTTCAAGAACATGGCAAAATAAGCACTTCAAAATTCGCGGCACCACCATAAGAACAGCACGTACGGTGCAACTAGACGCTGATGCGTGCCATGCGCAGCACCTTCTTTAACACGCTTCGAAGAGGATTTACTGGCTTGTGAACGTCAACTTCGGAAAATAAGCAAAAAAACAAGGTGGTACCCGATTTGGCAGCGCGCGACTGTTCAAATTGCGCGCCATTTCTTTAACGAGATACCGGCAGTTGCCGGCTGCCGATTTCCTTTTTCATATCCTCACTACTGAACGGGCTACCTGTTCGTCACACAGCTGTTTGAAAGGCCACGAGCATAGAGCTTCGGCCGCGAGGACACCGCCACCAGGGGCATCGTCCGCGCTTCCGAAAGGTCCGAAAGAGGAAAACAAACGGCCGTGTCGAGCACGTGTGCACCGCCTCCTCCGTGCCAAGCAGAGTCCGTCAGGCATTTCGCGCAAACAAGAGATACGAGGCGAGCGAGGCGCGGCCCGGCCCCTCGACTGCGGCTCGTCCCGGAAAAGTGTTGCACGTGTCCGCTGATAAACAACCGGGTGTGCCATGCTCGTCGCTCGCTTCTCGGCCCGCGCGTTGCTCCGGCGCTGCACGGCCGCCGACGCCCGCAGAGCGACCATGGCCACCAAGAGCAGGGTGCCTGCCGAGTACAGAAAGCTGGTGTGCGTCAAGACGACGCCCAAGTTCCGCGAGGCGGTCTCCGTCGTGACGGTGCCGACGCCGAAGCCGGGGCCGGGCGAGGTCCTGGTGCGGACCTGCTACGCCGGCGTCAACGCCTCCGACGTGAATGCGACCGCCGGACGGTACGAAGCGGCGCCCAAGGAGCACCCGTTTGACCTCGGTTTCGAGGCGGTCGGCGAGGTTGTCGCAGTCGGCCCCGACGTTGAAGGGCTCGAGGTAACTTGGGCTAACAGATATCCAGAGGTGGCCATATATAGTTATCCGAGGTAAAAGTTTGTTAATGGGAATCTGCTGGTTCCTGTAATGGTTTCGTATCTGGAACAAGCCGGAAACCGGGTTTGCTGCTGGTTGGATCGAACGGTCCCATAAGGCACTAAATGGTTCTGTGCCGGAATCTACTGGTCCCAGAAGGAAGCCTTCGGGTTTTCTGTTGGTCTATATAATCCCAATAGAGCGCGAACTTATTTTGAGTCGGAATTTGCTGGTGTTAACTGGAAGGTACAGGTTCTAAACTGGGACATCAGCTGGTTCCAGCTGAAAACTTCTTTTACTGTTCAGTTGAGAGCATTTTCTAATGTTTCTGTGGTTTATGGAGTTCAATTAACAAATTTTCAGCTAAATCCCTTGGATTTTGCCTGCTGTTAATTGCATATAATAGTGCCAACATATATTGCGGAAACTTGTTTACTTGCCACACACCATGAATACCTTTAGGACAACTCGATTGAATGTATGTATTGTAGTGATTTTGGTGTTGCTCTTGCTCTACCTCTACGCCATCGCTGCAGCAATGGTGTAGAGGTATTGCCTTGCGTGCAAGAGGACCGAGGTTCGAATCACAGTGCCGCACAATTCTCCACGTGGTTAAAAAAAATCTCCGCGTGTAGATGGAATTGCATAGCCAGGCCTGGGGTACAGCCTGATCCCGGTGACCACAGCTGACAATGCACTGCTTCACCAGAACAGGATTTCGCCACCCTGGTGTAGTACTTGTCCGCAACCTCCTAAAAAATGCGTAGAATATAACCAAACCCTGTATATAGCCTTGATTGATTATGTGGAAGTATTTGACTTAGTGGAAACCTCAGCTCTCATGCAGACATTGTGAAATAAAGGTGTAGAAGAGTGTTATGTGAAAATATTGGAAGATATCTATAACGACTGCACAGCTCCCATAGTCCTCCATAAAGTCAGCAATAAAATTTCATTAAGGAAAGGTGTCAGGCAGGGAGGCACGGTCTCGCCAATGCTATTCGCTGCCTGTTTACAGGAGGTATTCCGAAGCCTGAATTGGCAACAGTTGGGGCTAAGAGTTAATGGAGAATACTTAAGTAATCTGGGATTCTCTGATGACATTGCCTTGCTAAGTCACTCAGGACAAGAACTGCAAAGCGTGATCAATCAGCTAGACAGGCAGAGTAGAACGGTGGGGCTAGGAATTAACATGCAGAAAACCAAAGTAATGTTCAACAGCCTTGCAAGGGAACAGCAGTTCGCAATTGGTAGCGAGGTGCTTGAAGTAGTAAGGGATTATGTCTACTTGGGGCAGGTAGTGACCGCTGATCCGGATCATGAGAGGGAAATAACCAGAAGAATAAGAATGGGGTGGAGTGCATATGGCAGGTTCACTCAGATCATGAATGGCAGTTTACCAGTGTCCCTCAAGAGAAAAGTCTATGACAGCTGTATCTTACCGGTACTCACCTATGGGGCAGAAATGTGGAGGCTAACAAAGAGGGTTCAGCTTAAGTTGAGGGCAGTGCAGCGAGCTATGGAAAGAAAAATGATAGGTGTAACGTTTAGAGACTAGAAGCGGGTGGACTGGGTGAGGGAACAGACGCTGGTTAATGAAATCCTAGTCGAATTCAAGAGGAAGAAGTGGGCTTGGGCAGGGCATGTAATGCGAAGGCAAGATAACCGCTGGCCCTTAAGGGTAACGGAGTGGATTGCAAGAGAAGGCAAGCGTAGCAGGGGGCAGCAGAAAGTTAGGTGGGCAGATGAGATTAAGAAGTTTGCTGGGATGGGGTGGCCGCAACTGGCGGAGAACAGGGTTAATGGGAGAGACATGGGAGAGGCCTTTGCCCTGCAGTGGGTGTAGTCAGGCTGACGATGATGATTGTTATTGGCACTTGCTGAGGGGTTCAAAGCTGCGGGCAGGGTACATATTGTAGCACAGGTTGCTTCGTTTTTTTTTTCTTTTATTTATACTCTCAGTCGATTGAAGGTCTATAACAGTAGTGCATTTCTGTGTGAATCAAAATACAATAGAAGTAATATAAAATTTTGCAACATATTACAGAAAAACTACAACTCAGTACACTAGTAGTATCATCCATTATATGAAATGACATGATACTAAAATGACTCCTTCCTTGTTGATCACAAAGTCTGTCACTCAAGGGTGATCAGAGGAGTCAGAAAATTGTTGAAGTGTGTCGTAATCTTTAGTGAAAACAGAAGTGAAAAAGAACTGAAATTTTCTGTACATTCTTAGACAATTCTTTCATCCTCACCTTTTATGTTGTTTCTTTGTAGGCTATATGTATCTTCAAATTTTACCAGGTGCTTTGTAAAGTAAATTTTTCACTGTTACATAAATGAATCTCTTCCTTGATTCCCTAATACGATTACTTAAATGGCTTAATTCTTGCCTCATGTATGAAGCGCATATGTGTTCTTTAATATTTTGTGTGTGCTTAACATTCAGAAATGTTGGTAAGTTGGTTTTCTGGGAAAGAAAATGCGCAGTATCTGTCTCACATATCTCGGTGGACACCTGAACCACGCCGTAAGGGAAGGGAGGAAGGTGGGACTGACAGAAGAAAGCAAGGAACTTTTCAGAGAGGTTAGAAAACGAACGACATTGAAATCCCTAGCGATAAGCCCAATACCGGAACTTGTAGGCAGTTAGTCTAATAGGAAATGCATCAAATAGAAAAGCTTATATGCTGTTCTGTTTGATGTGTTTCTTATCAGACTAATTGCTTATTAATTGTGAGTAAGCAAATAGGCTGTTATTTCTTATGTAAGAATTTGAATTTGAGAAGCTATTAGATTCTGTGATGCCGGGAGGTAGCATTTGCAGGTCTATCACTGTCATCTGATGAAAGCATCAGAAATCTGATTTCGTTTGCTGTTGTGATTGGTCAGTGGAGTAACACAAGATGCCGCCTTGGACCATGGTGCATTGTTACCAACTGGTGTTTTCTTAAGTTGCATCCTGTCACAAAGTTCTGTCACAACCGCCACCACTGGATGGAAGGGCTGTTAATCAGGGGGATTATTGTGAGAGAAAAGTGGACAATCATTGCACGTTTTCGTGCACTTGTGGTGGCCGCAGGTGGGCAACTCGGTGGCAACGACCAACTTCCCCCGATTCGGTGCGTTCGCCGAGTACCAGTGTGTGCGGGCAGAGCGCGCGTACCGCGTACCGCAGGCGATACCCGAGGTGGTTCCTCTCCTGGTGAGCGGCCTGACGGCTGCCATCGGACTGGACCAGCAGGGACGGATCCGCTCTGGGGAAGTGGTGCTGGTGACGGCGGCCGCAGGCGGCCTGGGCCACCTGGCCGTGCAGTACGCGCGAGCTGCTGGCTGCCGAGTGGTGGCCACCTGTTCGTCCGACCAGAAGGAGGCCTACCTGCGTAGCCTAGGCTGCGAGGCGGTCATCAACTACCGCACCCACGACCTGGCCACCGAGCTGAGCAAGGTGTGCCCCGACGGCCTCGACGTCGTCTGGGAGACGGTTGGCGGGGAGACCTTCAACGTGCTCTTCAAGAAGCTGCGCCCCCGTGGGCGCCTCGTGGTGGTGGGCGCCATCCAGGGCTACCAGGGCGACAAGGTCTTCCCCGAGGTGGACCTGACCAACCTGCCCTACCGGCTTCTCTCGCGCTCGAGCGCACTGGCGGGCTTCTTGTTGCCCCACTACGCAGACTTGTACCCCGAGTACATTGCCAAGCTGTACATGATGCTGCAAGACGGCAGCCTCGTGCCCAGGGTTGATCTTGGGCAGAACGCTGAAGGTGGAGAGCTTAAAGGCGTCGAAGGGTGCATCCGCGGTGTGGAGTACTTGCACTCGGGCAAAAGCATTGGCAAGGTAGTTGTAAAGTTTGTCTGACTTTAAAAGAGTAGGAAACTGAGCTAGTTGGTCCATACTTCTGGGTGGGTACAGCAGGAACAACAAAACGCGGACGCGTTTCTTTCTGCGTCCGCATTTTGTTGTTCCTGCTGTACCCACCCAGTTCTCTGACTTCCCACAAATATGCCCCATCTTTTAATCCTGTCTCCTGGATGCAAAACGTGGGTAGAGAGCTGGAATTTGCCTAAAATGGCACAGCTGAGAGCACTGCATGGAATATGTACGGCCTGCCTGTGGTTGCTAGAGGATGAACTCCCTTTTGTGCTCGTTGCAGCTGATCTCAGTGCGGAGCCACATTGCACCACGGTCATGAGTCATTTCTGAAATGGTATGCAGTTCTTGCATTGGCATGGAATGAAGGCCTGTGCACCGGTTATTGTAGTTTGTTGCTTGGGGTCTTGTTTAGGTAGCGCTGCACTGTGTGCACAATGATTTGCTCAGGCTGAATGTATTGTGTATGCAAATATTTAGCACTACGACGAGCTTGGCAACCCGATAACTTCCAGTTCTACCACAAACAAGTGGATGTTCTCGTACCGCATCCTAGAAGTTCTAGCAATTCCAGGCAAAAAAAATTCCACATGCTTGACATTTTCCTCTGGTCTGTGTTGTGTTGTGTTTCGTCATTGGAAGAAGCCACCTTTTAGAGCAATAGACAGTGTAGATGACTCTCTGTTGGCACCACTTTCTTGTGTTGTAGCTGAAAAGTGTAACATTACCTGCTTGGTCTTCAAGGTGATGCTTTCTGGGCCACCACTGTCATGATGCAGATGTCGCTGTGAAACTTTTATCTTTTTTTGCCTGAGAAGAGTGTGAAAAGTCTGGTTGTTTTCTTTTATGCACTGAGCACCCATTTAATTTGTCCTTCAGAAGTTACTGCGCACTGTTGTGGCAGAAAAAGATTGTTACTGGTTGCACAAGCCACATATTTGCCTTGAAGGGCTGTGTTATCGGACAGTTTCTAAATTTTCTAAAAGGGTGCTTTCACATTATAAACAGAAGCCGTAGCAAGGATTGCTACGTGACATGTATTTGTTCCTTGTCGTGGCTTTTTGAGTTTGTGTATTTGTGAATACCGTGCAGGGAGCACTTGAGTGCCTTAACCAAGCAGTATCAGGGTGGGCTGGGTGCCATCTTACTGCCACCTCACAAATATGTGTACAATACGGGAATAATATGCAGATTTGCTACCACTTGCCTTGTCTTAGCAGTGTAAAGGTGATGTCTAGTGGGTAGTTCATGTGAACATTCATGGCGTGAATAGAATGCCTGTGTGGACAACAAAGAGGGAAACACAGGATGAAAGAGCTACTTTTTGTCCGTCTGCCCTGTGTTTTATGTGGTAGGAAATTTCAGTTGAAGTAATAGATTGTCAAGAATGTTTGTTTTTCATCGAGTGTAGCGCTGGTGCCGTGGCCCTTTGGTGCATGTGTTGGACCCGTTCAAAGTGCTCCATAAATATCAGGGGAGCCCACTAAGTGGCTAATGTTGCTCACACATTTTCTATGCAGTTCCGTGCAGAGCTATGTGCAGTAGTATTATGTGATGCTGCAACATGTCTGAAAGGTGGCGTCTCACGCCGCGGTGACTCAGTGGTTATGGCGCTCGGCTGCTGACCTGGAAGATGTGGGTTTGATCCGGCTGTGGTGGCCAAATTTCGATGGAGGCGAAATTCTAGAGGCCCGTGTTCTGTGCAATGTCAGTGCACGATAAGGAGTCACCTTGGGGCGTTAAGCCCCCATAAATCATAAAAGGTGGCATCTATTCAGTTTTTGTTTTGCTCAGGTAGCAACGGGTTAGTTCTTGTGTATTAGCGCTGGTGCAGTGTACACACAGACAGATTGCATGCACAAGTCTCAGCAGTGCATACCAGCAAGCTCAATGAGCGCCTCTTGCATTAAGCCGTCATTGTACCAAAGTGATCAGAGTGCCAATTAGGTAGGCAGGTGTGTACAGTTTAACATACTGAAGTTGTGTGTGGGCTGTGAGAAACGCTAGAGGAGGGCTCTGGATTAATTCTGACAATGTGGTGTTCTATAACGTTTCCCGACATTGCACAACTTATGGCCATTTTATGCAACAGTGTAAGGGTCCCAGACACTTTGCTGCTATACCACGTAGCCACATTTGTAGAGCTTGATCAAAGTGGGGCTTTATATGTATGTCGTGTGGTCCCTTACATAATAACTGCGATTCTGAAACAGGAAACAGTATCCATGTCTGTGTGGGCTAGGGGAACCGCTGTTGTGACATGCCGCTAAAGGCGGACCTTAAGTGTCCCTCCAATTTTTTTATGCTTTGCCTGCACTTTGCCTTTAAATGGGATTCGATCCCACAACGTCACAGTCAGCAGCAAAATGCAACAAAACTGCAATAGTAGAGGAGACACTGAAATACAGGAGTTGAACAAAGTAGAGTGTGGAACCCCAAGCACTAATAAACCTAAAAAAAAAAAAAGAGTGGAGAAACCGTGAAGCAGTAGTGGTAGGGTGGGAAATGCACTCCAGTACTCGTTTTTTTTTTTTGTCTTTTAAGTCCAGATTGTAGCACAGCATTACTCACTACTACAGTACTCATTTTGTGTTTCCAGATGAAATTGGAAAGTCTTTCCATGAAAAGAAAAAATGTGATCATTCACTGAACGAAATAAACAAATTTGTACAAATCCCTGCTGGACCATAGTTTCTCTGCTTTTAAAAATGGAGATCTAGAAGTTTTAATTTACTTTGCATCTGCTTTGAACTTGTGTAAATGCGGAACAGAATTGAGCAGTTATTTTAATAAATAAAAATATTCAGTTACGTAATTTCTGTCAGTCGATGCATAAGTTTGTTTAAATTGAGTATAAATTTTTCATGTATATGGGCAATGGGAATGGCCCCAGTTAAAAAATGAGTGACAGAATTTTTGCCTGAATTCTATAAACATGCGAAAGATGACGACGAAGACAGAGGATTGTCTGTCTGTGTCTTCGTGCCGCATATGGAGGTTGATGAAGAGAACGATGTGTGAGAGTGCGTTGCAGTCTACACGAGGCGTAATTGGCTGCAACGATAGCCCAGTGTTCTTGTGCACTAGCCAGCGAAGCTGATCTGTTCTCTCCACTGCAGGTTCGAATCCCAATTGCGGCAATATTTAATTTTATTTATTTCACTTGGCACAAAACCACGAACATCGCGAGACCTTGCTCAGGGTTTGCCGATCGGAATAGTGGCTTTGCACTCAAAAAGAAAAAAAAATTTCCAAATTTATGCAGAGAAATGACAGAAGGAAACTTTTGCTATCACCAAAGTATTGTTGCATCTACTTTCTGGCAACCTTTTCATATCTAGGCAAAAACGGCAGCCAGATGTGCTAAAAAACGAATCTGCAGAAGGTTTAATCCACATATGCCCAGCATCCTCATTGTAGGACGGCGCTTTTTTGTGCAGTAACTCTAAAAGTACATTGTGGCAAAGCTTGCACCCGCTAATGTAGGCTCAAGAGGGTTTGAACTTTTCCTCCTGTGCAAGGGTCGTGTTGTGTGCTATGCATGATGAGATCTCCCACTCTTCTCTGGATTCCATTTTTTTCTATTCGACTCCACCAACTACATTGTATATTCTGAAAGGAAACCACCACGCATGGTGGAAAATTCGATTTTAAAGTCGAATGTTTGAAGCTTTACCACATGTAACAGGTAGCGAGTTTTCCTAGTATCCTACATGGTAGGACGACTCAAAAGTGTGTTCAGAAAAATATTTCCACCAAGAAAAGGATGATTTTAATTTCTTCAAATTTCTGAAGTTTTGGCATACGAGGGGGTACCCAAAAGAAACCGGACTTATTTTCGTTTGAACTTATTTGTTCACATTTTAAGCACAGGCCTTCAATCTCCTTCAAAGTATTCCCCACTTGCAATGATACGCTTGTCGAATCTTTCATTCCATTTTTCAAAACATTATTTAAATTCATCTTTTGTGATGCTTGACAGTGCCTCCGTCGTTTTTTTCTTCACCTCGGCAACATCAGCGAAATGCTTTCCATTCACCTATTTTTTCATTCTAGGAAACAAAGAAAGTAGCACGGGGCAAAGTCGGGAGAGTATAAGGGTTGAGGAATAGGGGTCATGCCATTTTTGGTCCAAAATTGTCGTAGAGACAGGGCTGTGTGAGCAGGGGCATTGCCATGATGGAAAAACCAGTCACCCGACCGCCACAAATCTGGCCGCTTCCACCGCACACTGTTGCCCAATCTTTTCAAAACATCCAAGTAGAAAGCCTGGCTAACTGTCTGACCCTGCGGAACAAATTCTCAATGGACGACTCCTCTCACGTCGAAAAAACAAATCAGCATTGTTTTGAGGTTTGGTTTCACCTGACGAGCTTTCTTGAGGCGAGGTGAATTTGAAGTTTTCCATTGGCATGATTGTTGCTTTGATTCAGGATTCGATTCAGGAACAGTTGAGTTGTCCCCATAGCATCCTCCTTGTACGTCTTTCTTAATATTTCAAGAGTTTCCATTCAACTTTTTCCGAGCAAAAATCAGAATTTCACCGGCACACGCTGTTCACGAAAATCAGCCATTGCAAAAACGACATTCACACAAAACAGTCGTCACTCTAAAACTCTGTCTAAACTAGTCTGACCTCTTTCAACGATGGCACTCGGCTTACTGACTCTGGAATGTTCGTTCTATGCGCTCCTAGTGGCGAAACGCGGTACCACAGAAGCTTTGCTGACCAAAAAATTTAGTCCGGTTTCTTTTGGGTACCCCCTCGTATATGTGTCAAAGGTGCCGGCTCATGTAGAACAGTGGCTGCTGTGAAGTGAGGGTTCGCCTTTGGTTTGTAAGGAGGTGAAATATAAGAAATACAGGCATTTGGATTCGTTCATACCTGGTGTGAGCTTGGCAACTGTGCAAAGCAACATTCATCCATGTGCAAGGAGGTGGATACAAGCTTTGACGTGTGACGAGCAACACGGACCCTCTGCAGGTGGTCGTTCTTAAGGCTCGGGGAAGAGGTTTCCATGTGTGGGAGCCGAGCCGGAGGCCTTGTAGCCAGACACCAAGAGACTGACGATGACTGTTTCCACTTCAGCTGACACTGGAAAGGGATGCCTTCTTCTCTCTCAAAGAGTGTGTATGGCTGATGCAACCAGGGCATTTGCAAGGTTGGACAGTTTACGTGAATCAAAAAGTCATTTCTATGCACCTATACTCCGCTTCATACATAGCAGGCAACGCTGCCAAATCAAGCGTGCTTGTTCACACAGGCTTAGTCCGCGCACAAAAAGTACTTCGCCACACAACCAAAGCGAACACAAACATAATTCGCAGCGACAAATCTTAAGTGCCGTGACTGGCACCTCCTGGACTTTGTTTTACCTTGTGCCACTTTTTTGTCCTGCGACTCGTCGAGATTTCGAGAAGCAAAAAGTACACGTGGCGGTATGATACGCGGTTGGTAGGGCGAATCGCTTCTACTGAATCCGCGCCCATAGAGTAGTTCACTCTGCGCGAAAATTATGACCAGAGAGCCCGAACACTGAGCGCCTCACAGCTTCGAGCGTGATTTTCAATGCTACCACATCGTTTTTATACCGTTCTTTGTATTCGTCCAAACAATGACCGGAGTTTCAAGAAGAACGAATGATGCGTGGCGGAGTAATATAGTTTCGCGGACGCACTACTTCAGCAACCTCCGCAGCGCTGTGTGCTATGTATGAAACGGAGTATAGCACTATCCCTGCATGTCAGTTGAAGACGACCTCGAGTCGAGGTTATAAAAGGAACGAACTATCACTGCAGGCACACCTCAGTGGTGGGAATGGCTGAGAGCACTTTGTAGAGGGCGACAGTTTAGTTTGCAGCAGCTTCCTAGTGTTTTGCAGTAGGCACCGTATAGTGAGCCTGCCATGGTTTAAAAAATGAACACTCGCAGCACGGAGATTTGAGTGCTGCAAGGTTGTGGGCAGCAGTCTTGGCCAGCTCTGCATATCTTTTTTTAATGTGCGCAAATTCACCTATCGTGTAACAAATTAAAATGAACAAAAGTTTGCAGTGTTAACATTAGTGCAAATTTTTCTATACAAGACCTGCAAAGAATGTGAAGAAACGCCCATTTCAGCAGTTGCCTGTAATATTGCTTTCGAGTGTTTTTTTTTTTTCTATAAAGAGCTCGGGGAAAAAAATAGCCTATGAGATTTAAAAACAGGCACATGACTGCGCACTTACATTGTGACCGTAGCACTCCCACACATGTTCCATTTGAACGAACTTGGTTAGAGAACGACGGAATAAATAAAAAGGCCACCGCAGTCTCAGCAATCGTTACTAGAGTGAAACCACGCCAGTGCTGTTTTGTGATGTAGTGCAGGTGAGTGAGGAGGCTATGACAAGTTTCTTGCAGTCCAGCCTGACCGGCAACCATGGTGAGAACTGTGTATGCAGAAGTAACGAACCAGAAACCAATGCAGCACCATTCAAAAGAGCACAATGTTTTGTTGAATAATGCGGCTGTAATTTTGGTGCATGGCTTCAGGATTGTTGGAGTGCTTCCATGATAGTGTTACACCACGCTTGTGCCCTTTTCATTCAAGCATGCATTCAGACGTGCAAGTGCAAACAGCCAAGCACTCCTGAACATCTTCTGTGTCCTCTTTTCTGTCCGTCGTCCGTTTTTTGTACTCCTTCTTCTCAGCATGCATCACCAACTAGCCTGGCAGATTGCTCTCCTGAAGCTGCGAGGGCTGCTGCAGTTCTGTGGCACCACTTGTTGATGTGATTGCGACATACCATATCAATTTGAACTTTGCACCTAATGCACTGAAAGGAACGTGCACCCTAATAATACTTAGACCTTTCGAGAGAAAATGAAAACAAAAATTGCAATTAACTGCAGCCAGGCTGTGTATATACAGGCATATAGTCATGTACTGAAGTACAACGATAATACTAGTGCTTTAATGTAGAACATTCATCATTAAAGGTGCAGTGAAGAGGAATCTGAACTCTCCTTTTTGCTGCGGGAACTCGATCCACACGTTCCGAGCATTCTTAGAGACCTCGACTTATTGCCCTGTGTGGCCGATTTCCCTAACTAAATCGAATTAACGCACGGCTCCTGTTTTTTTTTTCATTTTCCCCGTACGGTGCGCGGAGTCGACCAACGCGTGGAGTGCCTTTCAGTCAGCTCCGTGGAGGCTTTGCTTTCGCTTTATTTTGTTTTTTTTTTAGGTTTCCGTGAATAAATAGTTTCATTTGCAGATAATATAGGCGCAAAATTAGCCCGCAGAAGTAAAAACACGCGCGGACTATTTGCTTCTATGGATTACTGCGTATTACTCCGCCGATGGCAGAGCGGCAAGCCTCCACGGAGCTGGCCGAAAGGCACACCACGCGTTGGCCGACTCTGCCCAACGTAAGGGGAGAATTAAAAAAAAAAATGGCGGGAGCCGGACGTTAATTCGATTTAATTAGGGAAATCGGCCACACAGTGCAATAAGTCGAAGTTTCTAAGAATGCTCAAGACGTGTAGATTGAGTTCCCGCAGCAAAAATACGAGTTCAGATTCCTCTTCACTGCACCTTTAAGTTTGATACAATTTTGTATGCAGAGCACAATTAGAATTCCTCATTTTAGCAGCAATATGCCCAGTTTTGTCAACACAAGGCTGGACCTTCACATTTTAAACCATTATCCTGTAACCTGCTGGCTGTCGCTGTCTTTTAAAAATTTAACGGTGCACTAAAGAGAAATCTGAACTCGTCTTTTTGCCGCGGGAACTCAATCTACCCTCCCAGAGCATTCTTAGAAACTGAATTATTGTCCTGTGCAGCCGATTTTCTTATTAAATCGAGTTAAATGCCAATCATACATGTTGACAACTAAGGGCTGTGTGATGATCCACACCAGAGAAAATGCCTCCACAGACAACCAAAGCCTCCTGCAGAAAGTCCTGAACTGCGTGTTAGGTGTCTGTTTATGTGAGCAGCGCACAGCTGAATGCCCCTGTGCAAACAGTCAGTACTGTAGCACGCAAAACCAAAGCAGCGGAAAAGGCACCACAGTTCCCAAATTCAAGCTGAAGCAAGGGACTGCATTGCATCAAGGTTCCTTGTTTGGGAAGTGTGTAGAACAGAAGCCTTTACTTGTATACAGTAAGCAAGAGGAATGCACTTAAAGGTTTGCACAAGCAACAGTTAAGGCAAAGCTGAGAGGCATTCATTTCAGGCAATTAAAGGTGCACTGAAGAGGAATCTGAACTCATCTTTTTGCCGAGGGAACTCAATCTACGCTCTCCGAGCATTCTTAGAAACTTCGATTTATTGCCGTGTGGCCGATTTCGCTAATTTAAATCGGATTAACGTCGAGCTCCCGCCTTTCTTTTTTGAATTCCCTGCATATGGTGGGAGGAGTCGACCAACGCGTGGAGAGCCTTTCAGGCAGTCACGTGGCGACTTGCCTTTCGCTCTTCTTTTGTTTCTTTTAGGTTTCCGTGAATAAATAGATCTAGTCAGAGACTATATATCTGCAGATTAGGCCCACGAAAATAAAAATATGCGTGGACTCTTTGCTTTCGCTGATCATTACGCCGATGGCAGAGTGGCAAGCCGCCACGGGATTGGGTGAAAGGTTGGTGCACTCCTCCTACCGTCTGCGGGGAATTAAAAAAAAAAAGGGGCGGGAGCTGGATGTTAATCCGATTTAAATTAGGGAAATCGGCCGCACAGGGCAATAAATCGAAGTTTCTAAGAATGCGGGGAACGTGTAGATCGAGTTCCAGAGGTAAAAATACGAGTTCAGACTCCTCTTCAGTGCACCTTTGATCTCGGCTTGCAGAGGAATAAGTAGGAGCACCAACTGTTTGTTTGCCATCGTGTGGCAGTGAGTCTCAACAGTCGCATTCAGACAACAGGACATGGGTGAACAGGAACGTTTACTGATTACTGCTCAGGCATTGTTCACACCTGAGTCGATGGGGTCACACTGATGAGGGCGCAGGAAAAAAACAAAAAAAGGTGGCAACGGAGGACAGAGAAGTTGTGGCACCACCAAGCTGGGAATGTGTTAACATGGCTTCGACCAGCCCATTTCCAAGGGTACAAAAATACACGCTCAACAACAACGGTACAAAAATATCTTTGAATCTGCTGTTCAGGAACACAGGTGGCATGGCGACATGCCTGCTGACTAGGCAGGGAGAGAAGCAGCGAATGTGACACGCATAACTGAAAAACTGATTGACACTGGACGAGAAAACAAGGAAGCACAGACCTACATGCACAGAGGTTCATGTATCCCAGCTTCGGGTGCAATAAACCAGCACATGTGAACACTGACCACTCAAAAATATTTGCGCACTGACCACTGTCCTTTTGTTGTGTGGAACACAAGTGTCAAGACTCGTTTGCAAAGTCTGCCGACAACACTGCTGCACAGTGGTGAGCACATTAATCGCAGCAGTGAAAGCATGCACACCTTGCCCTCTTGTGTTGTTTAAATTAGGGCTTTACCGCATGCATACAAAGAAGAAAGAACCAACGCACTGGCTAGGTCAACATGACACATTCTCAAGCGCAGCCAACTTGGGTGTTGAACAATGCCCATGGTGATAAAGAACAAGAATGATGCTTGACTAATACAAGTGATGTCTGCAGCGACTAACCATCAACCACCTGCATCCACCCTCTGACCTCATAACTGCATGTCAGTGCCCATGATCATCATCGTAACTGCTCCGACTTTTACGTGCGACCAATTTGAATCCTCAACTTGTATCCTAATCTCACTGCCTTGCTTTGGAGCCCCCAATCTTCTAATCGTTTTTTGCTAAAGTCTAACGCACATTCATTCACACAGCCTTTATTTTCTCTAAACCCTAGGGCTTCAGAGAGAGTGATGGCGCCTGCACAGACGTCTGGATGTTGGCATGTGTCAGCACCTTGGTTAAATTTCTTTTTGTAGCTGCATGTTCTATGACACCCTGATGTTGCTTCAAAGAGGGCGCTGCCTCTTGAGTTATCACAGGTTCATTCGTTCCTGATTTGCCTTTTCCATTTTCCATACAGGTCTAGAGTCTGCTCTGCTTTTTAAAGCTCTTTACTTCTCCGTCCTTGTGTCTTGCATACTTACTGGTTAGTTTCCTGCTTCTTTTCCAAGTCTGTAAGGCTATGCTCTTTCTGTCAAAGTATTTAAATATCTTTATATATATATATACCTATTATCATCCAATTTGCTCACGTGTTCGTCATATAATGCCTTACTCTGAGCTTCCCGTGCTTCAGCTGATGCCCAGCCCACGTCCCCCTGTACAGCCCCGTTTGTGGTTCTGCCGTGGGCACCTAGTGCTAATCCTCCAACAGCTCTCAGATTTATTTCCAGGCCTGACTGAACTTCTACTCTGAGGCACAAAACTGTGTTCCCAAAAGTAAACCCTGGCACCATTATTCTTTTCCAAATACCTCCAGATTTTCATCATCATCATCAGCCTCACTACGCCCACTGCAGGGCAAAGGCCTCTCCCATGTCTGTCCAACTAACCCTGTCCTTCGCCAGTTGCGGCCACCGTATCCCCGCAAACTTCTTAAACTCATCTGCCAGCCTAACTTTCTGCCGCCCCCTGCTACGCTTGCCTTCTCTTGGAATCCACTCCGTTACCCTTGAGGACCAGCGGTTATCTCAAACAGAACTCAAACCATTTGCTGCCTCCCCTGGGCATGTGTTAGCTTTTATGGCTGCGTTTCAAGATGCTTTTAAGCTAAAATTGCCATTAAAAAAAGCTGTCAGGCAAATCAGGGAAATAAAACCGGAAGTCGGGGCCCTGTACTTCTTGCGCAACTGCGGGGCAAAGGCCTCTCCCATATCCCTCCAATTAACCCTATCCTATGCCAGCTGCGGCCACCCTGTCCCCGCAAGCTTCCTAATCTCATCTGAACTGAGAGCTAAACAGTAGTCTTGAAAGCCAACCAACCTGTACATGCTGTGTGAAGCAACAATTTCGCAAGACCATGTGACCATCTTTTGTAGCTTTTTTACACAGTAGAACTTAACCCCTGCTACAATGACACACTTCCACTGGAAACAAGGCCGGGTGTTCTGTTCTGTTCAGTGTGTTATGGCCTCACGTGCGAACAGCACAACTCGGCTTCAACTACTGCTTCAGCTACTGCACATGAGGGCCAAGTACGTATGTAGTGTGATGACCAAACAGTGCCAGTCGCTCAATCCCGCAAGTTATTTTCTCCTGCACAGGGCTGCCGAGAGTAGCACGCACCACCACACCAGGCCTCAAGCAGGCTACAAGGGTGAACACTGCACACTGGGGCCTGGCACAAAGTGGGGCACATCCCAATGTTATCTCTGCTGCCGACTGCTTGTGTGACCTGAGAACAGCCAAGCGGAGTATGTGGTGTGCTGATTTTAGAAATGACCTGTCATCAAGTCTCTGAGGCAAGGACGGTGAGCACTAAGGATGGGAGAGGCACATGACAAATGTGTCTCTTTCAAAGCTGTCCCCAACTGATAATGGAACAATACAGGTGTGGCTTTAAATGCTTCTGCACACTCAGTATTCGTGAAATGATCAAAACAGTTGGCTGTTCCACAGCTGGCAGAGAGCACTGACTATACTCCATCTCACAAGCCATTTGCAGCACTGTGAAGGCCTAGCCAATTAGAACGGCGTGCGTTGCAAAATGTGTTCCTCCGTACCCCTCGACCTGTGACTGGTGGCTCCATCCCTAGGAAGGAAAGAGAACCATGTCCAGCGACTGCTCACAGGAGACTCGGCAGACTTGGCGGATGCCGTGTTTACGAATGGCGGCACACCACTGCACAGCAGACCTCTGCAGTGCTGGATTTGTACGGACTTTCTCTGCTAGATTAACCAGTGAATGAAATGCTCACTTTATATTAAAAACATGACTCTGAACTACCTTTTCTTTTACTGCAATAACTGTTTAAAAGATAGTCGCAACACTGCTCAAATATTTGAGGGACTAATTGTTGTCTTCCTTAGACCTGAACAGATGAAAAAGCTCTACTTTTCACACTGCTGCAAACGACTTGTGAGATGAAGTAAAGATGGCACACAACACGACACTAAGATCGAATCCAAGGAAAATAAAGCGTATATATGTTTTCACCTGCTTCATGTCTAGTCTGTTTGGTGTCTGGACATCCTGACATTTGTCATCTAGCCAGCACCTTTGCCATCCCTCTCTCAAGTCTAAAGTCCGATTTCATCAAAACAAGCACAAGCAAACTGTAGAAGATTGTTCCACCACCATTTTAGAACCAACAAAGAGACTGCAGAAATGTGCAGTGTACCACGTCTACAGTGGTAACCGGTGCGGTGAGCACTCAGCAGTTTTGCCAATCCCTGCCAAGCAAAGGTTTGTGCTTAGCAGACTCAAGGGTCCCATTGGGACTGTCTACTATGCAGGGCGGGGGTGCTCTGCTGACAACCGATTCAATTTGCTCAAAGAGACAATAGCATGTTTTTTACACTGCGAAACCTTATGACTTTGACAAGTAAAATTGCTACTCAACAAGGACAACTTGCGCAGCGGCAGCAGACAAAATTAACACTCCCTTGGCTTACACAGACCTTTTGCTTCAGATGGATCTCGCAACAATTCCGAAGTGAGGGACAAGCGTGTTTCAGCTCCTATTTTTTTTAGAACCTTAACGACATCATCACCATCACCCTGTCCTGTGCCAGCTGTGGCCAGCTTGCCTGTGCAAACTTCGTAGCCTCAGCTGACTCTCATTCACTGCACCTGCCTTCTCTTGGAGTCCACTCCATCACCATAATGGACCACCTGTTACCCTCCCTTCGCATAACAGTTCTTGTCCGAGCCCATTTCTTCTTCCTTACTAGGAGTTTGTTCCCCGACCAACTCTGCTCTCTTCCAAGTCTCTTAACCTAGCCAGAAGTGTGTCACGAGTTGTAGCCCTGAGCCATTGGTAAGACCGCCCTGGCTTTGGACCAGCCTGAAAAGGTCGTGCATATCAGAGCCCTGACTGCACCACAGCCTGTGCGACAGGTTCTTTCTCCGCACAACGCCAGACTGTGCTAGTCTTCTCAGCTATGTAGTCGCACACAGGCACTGACAGCAGTTAAGGCCTAAGGCATCCAAACATTCCCCACAGGCCAGAATTCAAACCTATGGCCACCGCTGTGCTGTCAGAAAACACTGCCTAGCAGTGGTTAAAAACTCGCATGCACATTCAGGGTAGTCTGTAAACCCCTCTCAAACTGTAGAGATTTCAACAGTAGCCTCCACTGTCACTGCTCCAAGAGGTCCGCTGCTTTGTGTGCTGAATGCAACATGTGAAGCAAGGAACTACTTGCCACTCTTGGTGCAGTCAGTGGCGACAAGCTCCGAGTGTGAGCAAACTTGGCTTACATGTCTGAAGCACACATCCAAGCCAGAAAAATTATCCGAATGGCTCAATAAAGCAGAGAACTTAACACATTCAGAGCAAGAACATCAAACGCGGAGCAAAGATATGGAAGCCAACATAAGAAAGAACCATGGCGAGAAATGATCAACAATCCTCCAAATCCGCACGACAAGAACTGATAACCTGCATCACTAGTGATGCGACAAACACACACTGATACGGCAGCAATGGTGCATAAAATATTAACAGGTGCATACGATCAGAACTCAGTGTGTTACAATAAGTTAGTGTAAATATTGCTGCTCTACAAAAAACGCAGTAAAGTCACTAATGCAGCAGATAACAAAACAAATCTGAGCACCAACGCTCGGCACTCCAACATAACTTGAGCAGTTAAAAGCACTCTTTCTGTTCATAAAACGAAGGTGAGAAGGGGGGGGAGTGCAAACAAATCACACTGAATAGAAATCAAGCGATGACCCCAGAGTCCAAAAGATAAAGCTCTTCCCAATCGCCAACTGCTCCCTTGCACCTGCAAGATAGGCTTAGTGTCAATGGCAGCAAAAAAAGGTTGGCCTTGAGGCCGGAGGCCGATTGCCTCTCGAAGGCTAATGATGCAAGTCTGCATGAACTAGCGTGTCAAGCTGTGTGTGTGCTCCCAGCCATGCAAAACCTCAAAGGAGGAGACCCAAGCCTACACTCCGTTTCACACATAGCAGGCAATGCTGCCAAAGCTAGCACGCCTGTTCGCGCAGGCTAAGTCCGCACGCAAAAAGTAGCTCGCCACACAACCAAAGCGAACACAAACCTATTTCGTAGCGGCAAATCTTAAGTGCCGTGACTGGCACCTCCCGGACTTCGTCTTACCTCTTGCCACATTTTTGTCCTGCGACTCGTCGAGATTTCGAGAAGCAAAAAGTACACGTTGCAGTATGATACGCGGTTGGTAGGGGGAATCGCTCCTACTAAATCCGCACCCAAAAAGTAGTTCACACTCCGTGAAAATTATGGCCAGGGAGCCCGAACACTGAGCACCTCACAGCTTCGACCATCATTTTCAATGCTACCACGTCGTTTTATACCGCTCTTTGTATTCGTCCAAACAATGACCAGAGTTTCGAGAAGAACGAATGATACGTGGCAGAGTAATATGGTTTCGCGGACGCACTACTTCAGCAACCTCCGCAGCGTTGCCTGCTATGTATGAAATGGAGTACAGCGCCCTTGGAAAGCACAAGTCAGCAGGAACAGCAGTATGCTGGACAGGTACAGCGTGATGTTGCACCACAAAGCTTACGAGGAGTCCCACAGGCAAGAGATCCGAGAAAGTGTACCTGACATGCACCACGAAAGGCAGCCTCCCTTCCACAGGGGCCCCACACACCCGGACTGGCCACAGTGCTCCACAAGACCACATAAGCATCCAGAAAAGCACTCGTACTCACAGCTTTGAGCACATCCTGTGAGGGAGCATCACATTAGTGACTGTGGTAACACTTTTATCACTAAAAAGAAAAGAAAAAAAAGAGGGAAGCAAGGCAGTGAGCAATGTGAGAGATGTTAAATAGCTTTGCACGCCATGGTGGTAAAAGCAGGAAGCAAGAAAGAAAGGAAAGGAGGAAGCAGCAGCACATGCGGTTAAAAACAAAATTAATGCAGACAGCGTGTGCCACTTTGAGACAGCTTTGGCTGTGAAAGAACAGCAAGGAAAACCACAACATGGGCGCATGTTGCGGCAGAAGCACAAAGTGGGAGCACCTTGCGCTTAGAAGTCAGTGACCACTTTCAAGCATTGCAATGGCTGCCCGGGCTACTTTCAAGAGTCGGAAGTAAAAGCAGATCGTCTAGAAATTCCTTGCACAACAGAAACCATAACTGGCACAACACCAAGCCCTTTTCACAGAGATTTCCTCCTTTTAAAAATGATTGACCAGCATGACAAAAAGAAGTAAAAAAAAAAATTGTAGGGCAGATCACACTCTCTCGTGTAAGATTGATGACACAGCAATGCTGTTTGAGCTTTGTTGAACTGCATTAACCGTGATTATACACATCATTTCTATCTGTTGTCATCTATAGTACCCCCCCCCTCCCCCAGATTAACAAACACTCAGTCATCAGTACATACAAGTGTTTACTTCAGTACCACCCACGGACGCCTGACACCCGCTATCGGAGCGGACAACTAATACAATAGTTGTCGTCCACTCCAACAGGGGGCGCCAGGCGTCTGTGGGCGACCTCATTACTGCGAACACAGTCACCGCTGCGCACGACTAATGGAACAGCCTCCTGCTTAAACAGCATTGCTGTTAAAACAAAAAAAAAAAGGTAGGGACGGCAGTAATCAAGCTCGGGGTTAAGAGCGCCACCATCCGCGCCATGCATGAGACAGCAGGAGCGAGTCCCATACTCTGCCACAGATGCAAAGTACAGAGTGCCATGGGAGAGAACAGCGTCCCCTGTGGGATTCAGGGTCGGGATTCAGATTCAGGAGAGCAGTTGCATCCTTCCGCACTGCCGGCACATAATGTGCCAGAAAACAAACTCAAACAAAAGGTGGGCCCTTGCAGAAGGCTCAATTGTAAACCCCCACAGCGTTAAGTACAGTGTGTTGACAGATCACAAATGGACCGTAGTGCACAGTACTAGCACCATTGGTTGCAAGAACTGGGGGGGCAAAAATGAATACACAGAATTGCCCAAGCAGCAGCAAGACAGCTGTAGGCAGAACTGGCTGTGCAAAGAAACACGGACCACTTGCATCACCAAGGGGCCACAATACCTCCACAACACAGGGTGCAACTACCAGAACTGCCCCAGCAAACCACAAACCTCTCAGAGACGTCCAGCTAGACGTCTCTGAGAGGTTTGTGGTTTGCTGGGGCAGTTCTGGTCACCACAGACAATAAGAATAATAATAATAACTTAAAAAATGGCTGGCGGTTTAGCATTGCAAAGCACGAAATATTGAAAAATCGGTTTTTGAGGAAAAGAAATGGGGCAGTAATTGTTTCCTGCAGTAAGGGAAGGGAGGAAGGTGGGTGAAAGAAGAGAGAAAAAGGTGCCCTAGAGGAGGGGGATCTTTAAGGTGCATTTACATCACAGCATTTTCTTTTTTCTTCTTTCACTCCCACCTCCCTCCCTTCCCTTTGGGTTCTGGTGTCCACTGAGATGTGAGACAATTACTGTGCCATTGCCATTCCTCAAAACCCAATTTTCACAGTTTTTTGCAGGTGGACACCACCCCCACATACCTCAAAACACAAAGGCGCATAACTGCCTCTACTTGTAGGTGGAGGCCACTCCCTCCTTCCAGCATGGTTGAGGTGTCTACTGAGCCATAGAGCCAGTTAACACTTGCTACTCAGAGACTTCACACGCACATACACAAACGCACACTGCTGAAACCCGAGGAGTGTTGCTATAAGTGCTACTGCACTAAAAACACACGCACAAGGAAAGCAGGCCAGAACACTGCCTTAGCATTTGCTGCAGTTTATGACAGTGACTCAGACGAGGACAGCCTGCTGTCTTGAAGAAGCCGAGTGACAGCTCCAGGTGCATGGAACTGCGGGTCTTTGTGTAGGCAGCCATGTGACGATGCAAAAAAGCAGAAGCGAGCAAAAACTGCAACAAGATGAAAGCGCGACAAGAAGCACACCCGGAGGCAGCACTCCCCGCACTGGCAGCTGCGACAGCACAGATCAATCCAGCGACGGCCACGAAGACAACAGGCTGCCTTGGAATTGGGGCCCTTCATTTGCCAGGAGGACTCTGATTATATCCAGGCTTGCGCACCCCGACAAATTCTTATGAAAATCAGCTAAGCCCAGCTTTTAGCCAAAACTCTTCCTGCTTGAAATGTACTTTTATACTGCAAACAGAGGCACCAAGTGGAATCCAAGAGCTGGAGTAGGCCTACATGAGAAAGGTCTCTGGAGTTGACCTCCGCTAAACTAAGTTTTGTCCATCCCATGTCAGCCAGTAACACCGAAAGGCCAGGCTTTACTTGCAGACCAGGTTTCAGTATGCCACTTGCAAGGCTGGCCCTCAGAACACACCTCCGCACCACCTAACAACGCATCCAACTACCAAAATCTACCTGTCCGCAGAGAATGCTGCTCTTCAGCTACTGCTATTCTGAATGGCAGCTGTGATACCAAAAGGATGTTCCCTGTGCCCGCAAGTCTGGAATAAACAAGGAAATACTAGGAATGCAGATAAAAATGAAAACACGGAAAAATAAAACCAGCGAAAAGAAAGGACAGCGGGGGAACATGTCCGGTGGTGAACACTTACTGTAGTATTTACTCGCGTAAGGGTCAACATGTTTTTTTTTCAAAATTGCGCTCTCCGAACTCGGGGGTCCACCAAAACACAAACTGCAGACACACCAAGGTGCAGATCTGGGCTCCAAACTTGCAAAAGGAATGAAGAATGGTGCTAGAGGAATAAAAAGACTCCTGCGTCCTAGCTGCCACCTAGCCTTCACACACCACAGCAGTTGTCGCGACCATTACTGTGCAAAGGTTTCACGTGCTCTTTCCTCTTCATGACAGCCATGCAAAAGATTCTCAGATAAGGCAGATATATAAAGCTAAGGAATGGAGTTTCACCCGGCCACCACCATGCCGGCAATGCAATTCAAAGGCCCCGTCGTAAAAACACAACTAGTCTCATTGTTGGCACCTTAATCAAGCTGGCGTCTGAAGCATGGAGGTATAAAAAAAAAAAGGAGGAAGCGCCAGGAGGTGGGTTTCAAAGTCATCAATAAGCTCCTCACATGCTGATGGAAAGCAGTTGCAGTGCCTCTCCAGTGACGAGTCTCTCACAGCGCTGCCACAGCTTCCGTTATGTGGTACGCTCATTGCCCTAATTGTACACAGGTGGCTTGGAACTTCCGCTGGTCGACCAATACGAGATTCAGACTTCTTTTCTATTCTTTGCTTGTTCCTTAAAGCTGGGAGTTAACCTATACGACGCACTGACCCATATGCGAGTAAACATGGCAGCCCTTGAGATGTCACTCCCATGGCTTCTTTGTGGCATTAAAGTATCCTGTGTCCTGCAACAGAACGAATGCCCCTAGTTACCTTCCTCCTTTGCCAGAAGAGAGGGAAGTCATGTGGAAAGGGGGAGGGGGTGGATTTCCCCCTCTCCCCAGAGCGGACATCTGTCGTGAGAGAAGTGGCACAGGTGGCGAAATACAAAACACACACGATCTAGGATGCACACATGGGTGCGATTAACCAACTTGAGTGTGTGGGTCCACTCTGTCACAACCTGCCTGCACACTTGCAGAAACAAAACAAGCCAATAGATGAAGAAATAGTGCCCTTTTTTGCAGAATGCTAACCACTCTGCTGAAGACCTGGGTGCATCAACTGGGCACAGCCTGGATGCTCCTCCACATGGAGGACAGCGATAGCGCGGCAGCAGACAACCAATTAAGAGGTGGATCTCAACAGGCACCAGCAGTGTGGGGCACAACCCACAACCAGAGGGGCTCAATCGCTGCCCCTGCAGTAGCAGTACAATGATGGGATGTGTCAAGGGACTGGTCTCCTGAGAGGTGGTACCAAGAACCGTGGGGAGGGGGCACCAGATGCCTCAATGCTATCGACCAATGCAAAGGAGGGCCCGAACTGCCAGTGCAACACAGACTTGACGCCACACAGGGCAGGGTACAGAGAAGGGGGTCAGTCACCCACGTCGGAGTCGCCGTCTCCGATGGCGTCCAGCAGCAGGAAGGAGAGGGCCAGCAGTGCGGTGCCGGCCAGGTCCCCCAGGGCGGTCAGGTAGGGGATGGCCGAGTTGTCCGGGTCCACGGCCCGGCTCCACATCCAGTGCACCATCACGTGCGCCACGTACAGCAGCAACAACACCTGCACACCATGGGCCTTTCCATTCAACTCCATACAGACAGCTCCAAAAGTTTACGGCAGCGAAAAAGAGGACGCTTCCTTTGTGGTCCCACCCTCTGCTGGTCCTGCTGTGCATCTCACGAATGTGGGGTATTTCCTGCACTTCACAAGCTTTTGCAGCTGGCTAGGCAGAAGAGGAGCAAGTGAGGATGCACCCCTCCACAGGGCACTCACCTGGAGCAGAGCAGCGGAGAGGTAGACCACAAGGAAGATGGGGGTGACTGACGTGTGGCCAGCCTTGAGCAGCCGGATGCCGTACGTGAACACCAGGTGTCCCGGCACTACCATCAGCAGCAGCACACGGGCTGTGCGCGCATGCACACCTGCACACACAGGGCAGCAGCTGTTTGTAATAACGACAGGACAACGGCCCGTGAAGAACACACAAACCCTTTATTACACACGTATATAGTAGCTTCTCCCCCCCCTCTCCCCCTATTAAACAACTTGCTTTCCAAACGTTCATGCGACCCACGGTGAAGTACACTAATGCTATTTTTGACCCATATCACGTTAACCTTACTAATGCCCTCATGTCAGGAGCAATTCGGTTCATTTTCTCCGATTATTCCTATGATTCCAGCATCTCAGCGCTAAACGCTCAAATAAACTTACCCTCTCTAGCCTCACGTAGTAGGATAGTGCACCTTAGCTTTTCATAAACTTTTGCATTCTTTGCCTTCCGATAACCAGTACCTAAATAGAGTACACAGCATCGCCCGCTCCAGCCATCCTAATGCAGTGTATTCCCAACAAGCCCACACTAGGACTTTTCGGCAGTCATTTTTTCCACACACAGCACAGGACTGGAATGGCCTGCCAGTCAAAATTGCCACTATCATTGACCACTATCATTCAAGCGCCTCATCAATAACAGTTCCATCATAATTTTTATTGTATTTGTTCGCCTTGTACTGCTCACTCTCTCATATAATGTCTCAACATGAGACCCTTGAAGAATCAAATAAACAATAAACAAGAGAACTGGACAATGGAGCAACTACGTTCAAGACGTCGTACTCTTATATACCAGTGTTTCGCTTGTTTCAGCACAGTGCACTGATGGCAGACATTTCCCAGGCAACACATCTGCTGCAAGTTCTTTGCCAAGAAAGTGTGATACTGTGAAGTCATAGTCGAAAACATGCATTCTCAACTCATCTCAACAAGTACTCTCATCCAAGACATTTAGTCGAGAAAAGCGGCACCAGTGGTTTGTGGTCTGTCTCGATGTGGAATAGTACTTGTCTCAGAATGTATGTGCAGAGATGTTCTCAAGCCCAAACATTTGTCAAAACCTCTCTCTCTACTTGAGCATATTTTTGCTCTGTAGGAGTTGTGGCTCGTGAAGCGTGTGCTACTAGATGGCTGCTTAAGTCGTCTTTCTTTTGCAGTAGAACCGCCTCAGTCCATAGGTTGATGTGTCTGCAGAGTCTCGCACAGGAGATCCTTGATCTGCTGGAATGCTTCCTCTTGAGGCTGGTCCCAAAGCCAGCTAGCATCTTCATGCAGTAGATGACAAATTGGTTTTGTTTTCTCTGCAATGTCAGCCAAGAACTACCCCAAGTTACTGGCCATTCCCAGGAAAGAGCGCAGCCCTGCCCTACTTCCTGGTGACATCTTGATGGTCACTTCTGCCTTTTTGGGGTGTGCTGTGATGCTTCTGTAGTCCATGATGTGGCCTACGAACGTGATGCCTCCCTTAGAAAATTCACATTTGCTAGGAGCTCAGTGTCACCCCTGCCTTCGCAAGTCGCTGCAGTGCCAGTTTGAGGTTTCGGTTGTACGCTTTGCTTCACCCGTGCCAAAATTGAGAATGTGGCATTCCTGACCTGGCACGTCTTCCAAGGTTCTTAGCATCTCTCGCTGGGAAAATTCAGGGGCTGAAGCAATGCTGAAAGGAAGTCCCTTAAACTGGAAGCACCCCAAAGGTAAGTGAATGTGGTTAGTTCTAGCCGCGACCACCGCAAGTAGTGAGCAGAAGCCGTGCAGCCGTAAAATAATCCCGTCATCTTAAACAGATCTGCGTGAATGCATTTCCCGTGCTTCAGCGTATGGATTTTGTTCGGTTCGGATTATATGTATTTCGAATGTGTGGGGACGTGCTTTACTCGTCCCCTGCGGTTCGCTTCCCCACAAAGCACCCTCCTTAGCCATGTTAGTTACTTTAACTAACAAAGGAGGGCACCGACATCGGAGCACCACGAGTGCCACCGATGGCGTGTTTGCTGCGCGTGCGCGGGGGAGACGGCCTTCTTCGGCTAGGGACTTGGGAAGCGCGCTTACATTCATGCGCAAGGCTCCGCTCTTCGCCAGCTGGCGCCTCGTGGTCGGAACATTGTTCCCTTCAGCTCGTCCCGTCCGGCCTCGGAGTTTCCCTCTAGCCCAGCCGTGGGCGAACGTTTGCTTGTAACCGTGCTGGTGAGTCGGACGTCCTCGATTCCTCAGCGTGTTTTGTTGCTAGGTGGCGTTATTGTTGTTGTAGCAACAAATGCCTTGTTCGTGTCAGCCAGTGTTGTTCCTTTGTTCCCTCAGAGCAAGGCCCGCCGTGGTTGGCTTGCGCTCGGTAGCGTACGTGACCATGGGGTGGGGTCTGGCGGTTTTGAACTGTGTCAGCCGCGATTAAACGGGGGCAAAGGTATTTATCCCTCCAATTAAAACCCCTACAAATGATACAAATATTTTTCGTGACCCCGTGAGACCTGTAACATCTAGGCTGCACTGTATTTAAGCTGTTTTCGGTTAGGGCGTACTGCTGTTTTGCATGTACTTTTTCTGCTGTCCCGCAAGGTACGCTTTAACGAGGCTTCACTGCATGTCTATGCCAGAGAGGTGCAGCAGGCTACCAGCTGAGCTTATTCTGGGCCAAGCCCCCAGCACAGGCCCTGCGCTTGCACAGAGAGAACCAGAAAACAGTGCTGCACCCCAGGAAAACAGTACCGCACCTTATGAAAACCTCTCAGTGAGGCATACAGCCACCTTAGGGCTGTTACCGTACCCCCATCAATTTGTTGCTACAGCAAACAGCAGCCCCACCCAACTAGGCACAGGTAATGACCACAAATAAGGTATAATTCATCATGTTAGTACTAGTAACAGCTCATTAAAGGTGCACTAAAGAGGAATCTGAACTCGTCTTTTTATCGTGGGAACTCGATCTACACGTTCTCAGCATTCTTAGAAACTTCGAATTATTGTCCTGTTTAGCCGATTTTCATAATCTGAATCGGACTGAACATCCCGGCTCGCGCCCCTGTTTTTGAACTTGCCGAGGAAGGTAGGAGGAGTCAGCCAACGTGTGGAGTGCCTTTCAGGCAGTCGCGTGGCGGCTTTGCTTTTGGTCTTATTTTGTTATTTAGATTTCCATGAATAAATAGATTCAGTCAGAGGCTACATAGCTGCAAACTAGGCCCACAGAAATAAAAATACGCGTGGACTCTTTGCTTTCCCCGTTCACTATGTATCACTCCGCCAATGGCAGAGCCGCAAGCCACCACGGGACTGGTTGAAAGGTTGGTTGACTCCTACCACCGTCTGCAGGGAATTAAAAAAAGGTAAACACGGGAGCTGGGACATTTAACCCGATTTAAATTATGGAAATCGGCCGCACAGGACAATAACTCGAAGTTTCTAAGAATGCTCGGAATGTGAAGATCGAGTTCCCGTGGTAAAAAGACGAGTTCAGGTTCCTCTTTAGTGCACCTTTAAGACGGGATGAAGGTTTTTAGGTGAAATTTTTTACTTTTTGGCATAGAGCGATGAAGTTCAGCACCCTTACTGGGAAGTGCACTAAACGAGTAAATATGGAGAATATAGAAAATATGGAGAATGTCACCGCATGAACCAGTGACATTCTCCATATTTTTATCATGCTGAGGTTTTTCCACACAGAACATTATGTAACAGTTAATGACCATGATTCTAATCTTTCTTCAGTAACATCGGGCGTTCCTCAAGGATCTGTTCTAGGACCTCTCCTTTTCCTAATCTACATTAATGATCTTCCAGATCTCATAACATCATCTATCAGGCTGTTCGCTGACGACTGTGTAATATACAGAGAAATTTCTAACCCATCTTATACCTTGGTTCTTCAATCTGACATTAATAATATTTCTGCTTGGTGCGACACTTGGCTAATGAAGCTTAATGTATCTAAATGTAAAGCAATGAAAGTAACACGAATACCTTACAAAGCTAACCCGCATCCATATATTCTAAATGGCTCCCCTTTAGCTTTTGTTTCTGCATATAAGTATCTTGGTGTATACATTACCAATGACCTCTCATGAAAAATGCATATCGAACACATAACTAACAATGCTAATCGAATGCTTGGTTTCCTTCGCCATAACTTTTCACTTGCTCCAGTTAGTTTAAAACTACTTCCGTACAAAACTGTAGTCCGATCTAAAATAGAATATGCGTCTTCCGTGTGGGACCCTAACATCAAGTCACTGATTAATGCTTTAGAATCAGTTCAGAATCGTTCGGCCCATTTTATCTTGACTAACTACTCGCGTTCATGTAGCATCACACTCATGAAGAGAACTCTAGACCTTCCAGATCTTTCACTGCGGTGTCATCTTTCTAGGCTTTTCACTTTCCACAAAATATATTACACAAATCAATCGCTAAAACACAGTATTTTCAATGCTCCAAGTTATGTATCATCTCATATTGATCACCGACTCGAAGTGAGTGCTCCAAGTTGCAGAACTAACCAGTACTTTTGTTCTTTCCTGCCCAAGACCAGCTCAGACTAGAACCACCTGCCCGCCAGCATCGTCTCCATTTCAGATTTCAGAACCAGAAGCTTTCAAATCTGCACTTCTTCATCACTTGTGTTAATTAAGTCTCCTTATTGTATTTGTTTTTGTATAAATATACTTACCTCTCCTATCTGTAACGCCTCAATGGCCCTGATAGTAATGAAATAAATAAATAATTAAATAAATACATGCTTACATAATACACTCATTACCGTCATTTCAAATTTGCCACAGAGTGAAAAAATGAGAAAGTAGGGAATTCAGAAATATAGGAACATCACTGCATGAAAAGATTTGCCAAGGAACACAATGCATCAGACCGCATGAAAATCCGTGAAGCCATTTGTCATGCTATACTTTCTGCAAGCAGGGCAGTCTGGTGAAAAAACGCTTTTTAGAAACCTGGCATTTGCATGGAGATCTCAGCCAGTTTTTTGCCACGTATGGTCACAAAAAATGTTTTTTAAAGTCACTTCAGGGCTGTTTTCAGGGAAAATCTTTCGGGATAAATTTAGAAAAAGACTTACTAAATTAGAAATCAGGTGTTTCCTAAAATTTTTTTTTTTTTCATAACTTTCGTGATTTGAAAGCCACGTCTCTCCTTAATTTGAATTTCAAGGGTCCAGAAAATATCTATGATTTATCCGAAGTTCCAAATCTCGATAGAAGTAAAAAGAACTGACAACAACTGCTTGCATCGTGGCAAATTTATGTGGTGAAAGATTGGGCAACTG
Organism: Amblyomma mixtum; assembly: GCF_055824585.1. Taxonomy (NCBI): domain Eukaryota; kingdom Metazoa; phylum Arthropoda; class Arachnida; order Ixodida; family Ixodidae; genus Amblyomma; species Amblyomma mixtum. The sequence continues at coordinate 10,222,801 of NC_143021.1, forward strand.
TCGCGTGCTACTGAGGTGGGAACGGCACGGCAATAACTATTTTTCACATTTCGATCAATAACTTATTGCATGCGCAGTGCCGGGAGCGTCGGAGCAGAACTGCATGTAATACAAACAGAGAACAGCACATGACGAACGCACAGTTTTGTCGCAATGGCAGGAGGACGAACCACGCAGATGGAAGTGAGAGAGATGTGCAGCTGGGCTCGGTTGGTTTTCAGACAGATGAGCAGCCGATAGCTGCTGTCGCCGCGAAGTGACACGAAGCTCAGAAAAGCGAAACCGAAACTGCACGGTCGGACAACTCTCAGAGACGGGGCTGTTTGTTTATCGTCACGCCTGCCATTGCGGACGCATAAAAAGTACACGGGCGACTCTGCAGAATGCAAATAAGGCTTGAACGGGTACGTACTTGTGCGAAGAAGACGGGACACAACAAAGGAACACACACGACATGTACAGATCGCTCCATACAAGCGCTCCGTACAAGCGCTCCGTACATGTCGAGTGTGTTCCTTTGTTGCGTACCGTCTTCTTCGCACAAGTACGTGTACCTGTTCAAAGATGAACCAACTCGCCCAAACAAGAGTTTTACTTAAGTTAGGTTTCAGTAGTGAAATCTTGACAATCGCATCATTCCTAGTCGCGGCCTCCTTTCTGGAGCCGTTCGAATTATCTGGTGAAAACCCATAGCATCCGAATGAACAAGCGTCCAACGCCACAGACTTACGTGGGCGCTGGCTGGCCGTGAAGACTGTTCGAATTATCCGAATTTCCAAATTAACGGGGGTCGCATTAAAAAGCATTTACTGCAGTTTCAGAATGACCCCGCGGTAAATAAACGGCTAACAAAGCTTAAGTTAAGGACAACGCAGCGAGCTATGGAAAGAAAAATGATCGGTGTGACGTTAAGAGATCGGAAGCAGGCGGAGTGGGTGAGGGAACAAACGCGGGTTAACGACATCCTAGTCGAAATCAAGAGGAAGAAGTGGGCTTGGGCAGGGCATGTAATGCGAAGGCAAGATAACCGCTGGTCCTTAAGGGTAACGGAGTGGATTCCAAGAGAAGGCAAGCGTAGCGGGGGGCGGCAGAAAGTTAGGTGGGCGGATGAGATTAAGAAGTTTGCGGTGGCTGCCACTGGCAAAGGACAAGGTTACCGTATATACTCGTGTAAGGGCCACCCCCGTGTAAAAGCCGCACCCCCAACTTGGCCGTCGGCAATTCGAAAAAAAAAAAGTGAGCGAAAAACTGTTTCATGCGCGCATAATTCTGGCCGCGTAAAAATCGCTACGACCACGAACGCGTCGTCCCGCGCGGCGTGCTCGGCCTGGAACGCCGCACACGCGGTCTGTCATCGACGCTAGCTCGCTCGGCGTTCGCACCAGGAAGGATTGACAAAACGTTATGCTGTGCAAAAGCCAGGATGGGGTGCAGGTGTGTTGGGTGTGCCTCACCGTGCAAGAAAACGCGAGTGACGCGTTTTTGGGCGGTGACGCGCCGCTCAAAGCCGTCACAAGCGCCGCACCTTAGGATCACGTGAAATTTGCCAGTAAAGTAATACAGAGATCAAGCAACCGCTAGCAACCTGTCTTACTGCAGGTGGTAATCGCGCAGATCGCGCGGGCCCAATGCGCACTTTTAATGCATTGTGTATTCGAAAGATTCGTCGCGCCTGGGCTAATTCGTCATAAAAATGGGTATCGCCGCGTAAAAAACGGACGCGTAATCGGGGCTGTGCTGTAGCAGAAATTTTTACCAGAAAAACGCCGTTTCCATGTAAGGGCCGCATCCCGTGAGAACCGCGGAAAAAAAGTGCGGCCCTTGCACAAGTATATACGGTAATTGTAGAGACATGGGAGAGGCCTTTGCCCTGCAGTGGGCGTAGTCAGGCTGATGATGATGATGATGAAATAAATCGCAGCCCCAGTCCGCACGAGAAGTCTTTGACTGTACTAGCGGGCGATTGCACAACGAACACCTTCCCCTGTTCTGCCAGTGGGGGGGAAGAAGACTCACTCTTGCCAAAGAAGGCGGTGCACGGGTTGAGGCAGACGTCCGGGTCCGAGGCAGGCAGGAACCCCAGCGTTGCCCTCTGGTGCAGGAAGGTGGAGATGCGGCTCGCCTGCACTGCCACAAGGTTGCCGCCCACGCCTGCACACGCACAGGCTGGACTATCAGCCCAAGGCCCACCAACTAGCCCAGGCAAGGTTCACAGAGGGAGAACTCCCATGTAACACAACTACTGTCTGACAGCACTCAGTCGATTTTCACTGAGCTGCACACCCACATTTGTCCCAGCTAAGATTGTAACACACAACCTAAGCTGTCACAGCAACAGCAGCATGCCAGTAATGGTCTATGTGGTGGATTACGGTAAAGAGTGGCCAAGCTGCACCACAATATAGAATCTGTTCAAAATCGGTCAGCTTGCTTCATCCTTTCCAATTATTCTCGCACGGCTAGTGTTTCTTTAACGGAAACTAAACTTGGTCTGACTAATCTCACAGTTCGCAGAAATATTCACGCCTCAGTCTTTTCACAGCATTTTCTTTCATAACGACACACTAAAACAAATTTTTCTTCTATACCATTATACGTGTCATCACGTGTTGACCATCCGCATAAAGTTTCCATCCCAACTTGTAACACAAATGTGCTTTTTAATTCTTTCATACCGAAGACTAGCACTGAGTGGAACCACCTTCCACCCCATATCGCCTGCATTGAAGACACGTCATCTTTCAAGCCGCTTATCACCAAGCATATCATCGAACAAGCGTCTGCATCATGATTTTTTTTGCCTTTTGCCTGTACTTTTTACTATGTGAACTTCTTGCTGGGCTAGTTGGTAATTCATTGTAAAAGTAAAGGTGCCAAAAACCACTATGTATTTTTTTTTTTCCTTTTTTCACCCACCCCCTCTATAATGCCCTGCGGGCCCTGAGGGTAATGTAATAAATAAATAAATAAATAAATGCAAGAAGGCAAGCCAAAAGCACTTTCGAAGAGACACTCGGCGTACCACGCCACTGCAACCCCTGTTTGGAGACGGGGTGCACAGCATACGCACCGTTTATGACGGGCTGGAAGACAGCGATGCCATGGAAGCGTGTCACTGCAAAGTCAAGGATGCAGCCTCCCACACTGCACGCAAGAGAACACGAGAGGGGGCAAATGCAACTTCTGTCACCAACAGCTAAAGGCTTTCAACATGCTCTGGAACACACACATGTACCACATCACCCTTCGACTGACAGCTTCTTCAGCTCCTCTGATTGGTTCACTTGTTTCAACGTCCTCTCATGAGAGCACGGGTAGTGTAGCTGATGACCGGCACTACCTGACAAAGCAAGAGGGAATAAAGTGCCCACAATGTCTCATAGATGGCTCATCTGTTTTCTGCTATTTGCCAACTCCATTACTCTACTCGGCCCATGTTTCCAATGTAACAAAGCTGAAACATGTTGGCTCTCTATGCAGCTGAGTATGATCCGCAGTTGTAAACGTTTTCTCTTAATACAAATTACAACCACAACACTTCTTATAGCAGGCAGATTATCCTAAGAGAGCCGGAAATTTTTTAGCGCTCAAACAGTGGCTAAAATAGTTTTCTGCATACACACACTTGGCCTTCTTAAGCTCACATCTGTTACAGTAAAAGCTCGTTAATTCGACACTGACGGGACCACAAAAAATTGTCGAATTATCCGAATGTCGAATTATCGAATGAACACCAAAAAACAATGTTTGCCGCAACAGGATGTAACCTTTATTTGGCAAAGAAATCTGTTATCGTCGTCTGCTTTTTCGAGCGAATTTGAGCGACTACGATAGCTCTAACAGCTGCCAGGTGCTCCGCGGCACACGCACCATCAGGGATTTGTTCACAGAAGTCCTCCCGCACGGACAAGGCTTCTGCGGCTTCTTTAACCGTGCACTTCAGCATTTGGGACAACTGCTCACAATCGTCACCTTCCGACGAATCCGTCGTCAGCGCCTGTCACTTCAATTATTTCATCCTCGGTCCGCTGACAGGACACAAAGGCGAGGCGCGCAGGAACTGCGCGCTACCCATTCGAAAGCAGCGCGGGGAGGAGGGGAAGCCAGCGCGGCGTCGGCCGCTGATCTCTTTTTTCAGCCAGCGTCCGCCGAAGCGGACGCGGTTGTTGCTGCGACGCGCGTCTTATCTTTTCTCTTTATCTTTCCTCTGATCTTTTAACTCTCCTCTATCTGCACGCGGCAGCGGTGGTGGCTCGGCTGAGCCAGTAGGCAGGCCCGTGAAATTTCTTTTCCTCCTTCTCTCAGTCGCAACAAAACAGCAACAACAAGCAGCGCAGTAAACACGCTGACAAAGCGCGCAATTACCAAAAAAGGCGCCGCCTTATGGTTAAATAACTGCGATCGTAGCAGCAAGAACATGTGGAAACGACGACACACGCCAAAACGAAGGCCGCTTCGGCTGCCGCTAACCTCGCTTCCCTCGCTCTCTCTCACGCTGCTGACGATGATGACCGTACAGATGGCCTATCAGCGTACAGTAGCGCCGCTCGTGGCAGTGTTTTTTTCTTTTTGCTCTCGGCGCACCGGTTTGGCGGCGGCGGAGTGGAGTCGAATTAACAGACGCACGGCAAAATTTGTTCGAATTAACGAGAGTTTCGCCCCATAGACTCCTATGTATAATTGTAGGGACCTCGCGTGCGCGTCGAATTATCGGATTTTCCGAATTAACGGGGGTCGAATTAACGAGCTTTCACTGAACATCTGTCACAAGCTTTAAAGACTCCCGGCCCTTGCATGCAATATGCTGTTTGCTCTCTGCTTTGCGATGTGAAGTAAAAAGAAATGTTTTCACAAAATGACAATTACAAGACAGGTAATGCAACAGCAGTGCATAGTGTCAGCACAAACATGTGCATAAATCCCTCGAAATATGCACATAACGATGCAATGTAATCAGGCCATGCACTGCGCACCTTACTGCATTGACTTCATGCTGCTGCGGGCTCTTGGTGTACAGGCAAGCAATCTCTTATATTGTTGTACTCTTACTTCCCAAGATGTCCACTGCTACTAGTACAACCAAAGATGGCTGGAGCCCACATTCAGCACCAAGGCTCTGTTTCAAGTAGCAACAGAGCGACTTGAGCCAGTTCAGGACTCTTTGTGACATTAACGTATGTACAAATGTGGGTTTGGGTTTTAGGGGTTTAACGTCCCAAAGCAACCCAGGCTATGAGGGACGCCGTAGTGAAGGGCTCCGGAAATTTCCACCACCTGGGGTTCTTTAACCTGCACTGACATTGCACGGCACATGGGCCTCTAGAATTTCGCCTCCATTGAAATTCGACCGCCGCAGCCATGATCGAACCAGCAGCCGAGTCAGCTTTAGGGTCAGCAGCTGAGTGCCATAACCACTGTGCCACCACAATGGCTCTGTACACATGTGCATTATCAGCACATGTGTAATGTGTGCTACTCTGTGTTCACTTCAGTGACACAGCGATTGTGAATCCAAACTTTTGCCAGTAAGTTTTGGCTTTGTATTCAATGATTGGGAGCCAACTGTGCCGTGAGAGTTAGACTGGCAGCATCTCACCCTGAAGCAAAACACTAAGAGGTGGAAGTGGGACTGCGGTAGTCAAGCTCCATGTATAAGTGTGATGCAGAGGAGATGAAGTGCCTTGCATTACGGTCACTTTCATTGCACGGTGGCAATGCCACCCTGACCAATGGTGGCTCTCAATGGCCATCAGCTCACTGCTTTCATGCAAGGCAAAATGTTACCATGCATGCACTTTTCTATGTGCCAGCTGGTGCTTCTATAAAGGAAGAACAAATTCACCAATGTGATCAGTGAAAAATTCAGTCACTACTACTAGCACCCATTGGTTAGAAACACTGTGGTGTTTCCAAGTCTAGATGAACAGGAATTTTTCTGAATGTTTAGAACGTTCGAATACTTCAAACAGCAAAATGTACCAATCAAATCGAACAAACACCAAGTACTAAACAACCTAAGTAAAATATGGACCCACATATGATAAGTAGTAATTTAAAGAATTTAAAGTAATTTAAAGAAAGAATAATGAAGAACAAAAAAAAAAAACAGTTCTTATCCGCGTAAGATTTGAGTAAGGATTCAAAGCACACTGAAAGCATTTATCTGCCCTGCATTTCATGCTTCAAGCAGCAACTCCACGGAGACCTGCTAGGCATTCGCACCAGGTGCCTGCACGCCATGCGGAGGCCTGTGCCAGGCACCCTGTACTTGATTGGGGAATTGCACGCCATCAAAAAAAGAGCAGGAAGTAAGCTCGAAGACCTGTTCCAGATGTCATGAAAGTCGAGCGTCCTCCGAGTGAAGTACGCTAACGCGCAGGAAACGACGCATGCGCAAAGTGGGTAGCATGGGCGCCAAATATCTGGCTCGCATCCCGCTCATGTGCTCCAAAGCATGCTTGGAAATGTCCTTGGAGCCGGGGCTTCAGCTAATGATCATTGCCACCAAGGTGTACTGTCTTCTGCAGTATCAAGACTACCCCTGTAACAGTGAACGCACTCCCCTGGACGACACCAGACAGTCTGAGGTCCAAGCAGTGCTCACGAACCTGACAAGAAGCACAGCACATGGGGCAGACGGTGTAACATACAGGATGCTCCAGAACCTCGACGATGGCTCAATAACTGCTCTGACAGATTATTATAATGAAGCGTGGAGGACCAGCATACTTCCTCAAGAATGGCGCTATGCTGACATCAACCTAATTCCTAAACTAGGCAAACTGCTGGCTTTCCAAAACCTTTGTCCCATCTCCCTGACGTCGTGCGTTGGAAAACTGATTGTGCTCAACAGGCTCCACCCACACTTAGAAACTAACGTCTTCTTCCCTGACACCACGTTCAGGTTCTGGCTGCATCTTTTGACCCAAGATGTGCACCTTCAGCTGAGAGAAGAAGTGATAGATCACCCTGGTAGGACCCAGGCCAGTGCTGTGCTGGCCTCAGACCTGAAGGGGGCCTTCGACAATGTGTCGCATGATGCCATCTTGGTGGCCATAGCGAGATCACACTGTGGTCGGCGCATTTACGACTACGCGAGGGCCTTCCTCTCAGGTCGAACCGCTACCACCAATCCGCCTCACAGGTCGGAGCACCCCACAGGGCTCGGTTCTGTCGCTCACGTGGTAACGTTGCGATGGATGGCCTTCCCCTGCAGTTCTCTAGAATTCCTGATGTGCACCATGCCCTTTGTGCTGATGACATCACGATATGAATGATGACAGGCTTGTACAGCCACATCCAAGATAGCCATCAAGAAACCACTGAGGTGACACAAAACTATGCGACTGAGTGCGGGCTTATGTGCGCACCTGAGAAGTTGAAACTGCTCGTTATCTGTGTGCACTCAAGGACCAAAGCAGTCGACCCTGATATCAACCTCCACCTCAGCGACCTATACTGTACAGCTGCTCCAGAAGCAATTTGCGCAGGTGGCACACTTAGCAGGGGTAGCACGCCATCCCGCCCACACTCACAGCTAAGATCACAGTTGTGCCAGTTCCGAAGAACATGCACCCCGAGCTCCACAGCCAGAGAGTCAAGGCACTCATGTGGCAATACGGCTCTGACCAAAACGTCCTATATGTCGATGCGGCGAAATACCCGTCCGGCACAGGCGCTTTGGGAATAGTGGTTACAAATACCATTGACTCAGTTCAGATTACGGGCTCCGTTCAAGGCATGAGCTCGAGCATGGCGGCTGAGGAGACCGCCACAGCGGTAGCACTCGCTTCCGTACACCACATGGCCACACATAACGAACACCCCAATTTGCGAAGGGTACTTTACCTTTGTAGGCCGTGAGCATGCTACCACCGATCAATCCTGATATATTCCCTACCGTGAGCATTGTTTGGACCCCTGATCGTGCTTCCCTTAGCCGGCAATGAGAGTGCCCACGCACTCGCCCGAGCAGCAACCTTCCGGGCGCTGTCGACGGAAGAGGAGGAGGAAGCCCACACAAAGGGCGCCTCCATGGCTCTGCACACTTACACTCATATCACAGAATATTACCGCACACAAAGAAGAACACTGCCACCACCACACCGAACACTAACCAAGGCCGTAGTTGTGGCATAGCATCAACTTCAGACTCACAAGTATCCTAGCCTATATCACAGACACTTGTTCTTCCCCAACCTCTACCCGGACAAATGCCGACCTACACTGCACCATTCCCTTTGGGCCTGCCCAACACCACCCGTAAGCATCCCTCCCATAACCCTCCCCACCATTTCCTCTTGGGAAGGTAGATGCCCTGTCAAGCACGGAGTCGACCGACCAGCACCGGCTCACCGAGCGTGTTGCGAAAATAGAGGCGGCAATTGGGGTCATGGACTGAGAGACCACTCTGACCGGCACAAACCTGCAAGACCAGCGACAGCTGTTCTGGCGGGCCTGCAGGATAACACAGCGGCACATGGAGCCCTGGACTGAGGGCTCCCCTCAAGAAAAGACGCACAGCATAGTTTTCTAATAAAAGTTTTTCCTCCTCCTCCTCAGTTCCCAGCGGCTGCAGAGCAACTGACCAAGGTGGCAGTCTGACTTGTGACGCAGTGGACGGTGCTAAGAATCTCTGTCTCCAGACAGGCCACCATTGGAAATTGAGCTTGGCAATGTTTAACGCTAGACAGTCCCCCGGTGTGAGGCTAGTCTGCCCCCCTCGCAGCCACTTTTTTCCGGGATACCTAACACGGAAGTTATCTTCATACTGACGCTGACTGCGCGTAAAGTTCCAGCACCTGTTCCTCATCTGCCTGCTACAAAGCGGGCGATGTGAGGGGGGCCCACCTGGAGATGACCATGGCCGAGATGACGGGCGTCCAGCCCGTGTAGAGCACCTCCTGGGTGTGGGGGTTGGCACAGGCCAGCATGCCCCACAGGGGCAGCAGCAACACCATCGACACCAGCACCAGCACCACCAGCCACGTTCCGTGGGACTCTGCGCAGCATCCGTAATCACGTTCAGCAATCACACCTCACTGTTGAACTTTACCCCATACAAATGCAAACCGAGTTATTTGTGTTAACTATGTTGTGTTTATTTTCTTATGCTCAATGAAAAAATGACTCTGTGTGATGCATTTTGTCTTAATGTTTTTCTCTCACTGCTTTGTTTTGCTTTGGATCGTGACATCTGTGCTAAAAAAATTGCAACCATTTTTTACATGGAACGCTAATTCACTACAATACTCTGTATGCTGCTGCCTTGTACGAAACTGGTTGTGGTTGTAGTGTTTCCACGTTTTTTTGTTTTTTTTTAAGGTTGGCTCTCACTGACCAGGCTCTCACTCGCATAATAGGCGCACCCCTAGTTTGGGCGCGAAAAATCAGATTTTTTTTATTTCCGCGCATAAAAGGCGCACCCCGAACTTGGCACTGCGATCAATACTGTATTTACACGATTGCAAGCCGACACCTCGCCACCCCCGCTCCTCAATCTTTATTTTAAAAAAGTTTTTGCTGAACTGACTACTAGTCCTGCTGCGGATCCACAACACGTACAACGACATCGCGTAGAACAGCCACACACAGTTTTCAGGGATGCTCACTTTAAACGTCTGTTTGGAAAGCTTCATCTCCAGCCGGAAACGTTCCCGACTTAGGCCCGCGAAAACCTCGGCGCTTGGAGTCGCGTACGAAAATTTAGGGACGCCGCAGTCGCAACTGCCGCACTTCTCGGCCACGTCGTATTTTCCGACCTGCCGCACGCTTGCCGTGTTCGAGAGCAAACTCCCAGCCATGTTGGCCATCGAGCTAAAACAGCAACGTTCCGCGGCAAAGCCATAAACCACGATGAACTATCGCGCTACCGCAGATCCCGGCACTTGACAGCAACAACAAAAAAAAAAAAAAACAAAAAAAATACGAGCTGGAGATGCTGATGGCGATATGGATAGCGAAAGCTCACGGCGGAGGAAAACGATGATGATGATAAGCTCTACCTCGGGCGCCCTCCGTGGGTGGCGTCTGGAAGCTCCTGTGCGCGTGTGTGGCCTCCACGATCAAGCGCCCGTTGCGCGCAGCCGGAGCCGATCGCAGAGGCCTCGGCGCGTGCATTCCGAAGGCTATTCCCGCGTGGGTCGTGGAAAGTTTCGGTGCGGCCCTTACACGGATCTTTTTTTTTTATATTTTCTTCGGGAAAACGGGATGCGGCCTGTACACGAGTGCGTTTACGCGGTGTGTTCAATTTTGAGAGTCGAAAAATTTCCGGAAATTTTACCCCGCGTAATAGGAGCACCCCGAACTTTGAGCCGGATTTTCTGGAAAAAAAGTGTGCCTATTATGTGAGTAAATACGGTAATTGTTACAACCGACTGTGTGCTATGACAGCACTGCTATAAGCGGTTTATTTTACCACAGAACACAAGGTAAAGCTGATGGTGCCGCGACTGACCATTGCTATATCCGATATATTCTTAAAACGAGTATTGTTATAAGTGGGCTTGCCTGTGTATACACTGACGCCAGTCTACTTCAAGAGCTGGAGTGACAACAAACACATACTATCAGTAGTTACACTGTGGCTCTTTTACAAGTATATGCCACAGCCATCATTTGGTTGATGAAACCGAAACAGCATCAAGAAGAAATTCAATTTCGAATAATTTAGCGGTCATAGGCAATTACCACTGGGTGATCTATGCATACTTAGGTCTAGTGCGTCATTTTAAAGTAAAAAAAAATGCAAGCAAAGATTTGGTGTCTGTACTCCTTTCAAAAAACACTTCATCCATCGCAGGAATACCGGGAAGATGAGGCTTCATACTTGGCTTGGCTAGTGTTGGGCCAAAAACATGGATTCAGCTCCGGATACTGCAGCTGCGCTGCAATGCTCTCCTCTGTCAGCAGATTAAGTTGCTTCAATAGCGTGTTTTTCACTCCTTCAATAAATTTAATGCAAGGGAATGGTTGGTGTCAGGCCGCTACAAAAACTTTCACAACATCTCTTCGAAGTTCCCCTCACTGAATCCACGTTTCATGCTCAACAGTAGCCAAGCTAAGTAGTATAGACACGTGTAGGGGCCGCACTCGTGTATGGGCTGCACCCCGTTTTCCCAAAGGAAATGTTTTTGAAAAAATAAATCCGTGTAAGGGCCGCACCCGAACTTTCCATGACTCAGGCGGGAATAGCCTTCGAAATGCACGCACAGTGGCCCCGTGATCAGCTCCTGCTGCGAGCAAACGGTGCACTTGATCACGGACCACTTGATTGCAGAGGGCCCACACGTGCACAGGAGCTTCCAAGTGCCATCCATGGATGGTGCCCGAGGCCACGGTCATCATCATCGTCAACTTTTATCTTCACTGCGACCTCCCGCTTTCCACATTGGCATCAGTATCACCAGCTCCAGCCTTTTGTTGCTTTTGTGGCGTGTTAGCATGTTCACCGTAGTGGTGGTGGTTGTGGCTTTCGCGTGCTGCCGCCAAGCATTGCAGTTTTAGCCCAATGGGCAAGCACCTTAACAGCTACATGGCTGGGAGTTAGCTCTCGAACACAGCAAGCGTGCGGCGGGCAGGAAGGAAATTTGACGTGGCTGAGAAGTATGTCCGGTGATGGTGCAACCAAAAGGATGCATTGAGAAACACAAACTGCAAAAAGCGCATTTTTAAAGGCAAGCCATGCGAGTTTCTCGAACTGGAAGAAGAGCTGCTCTCTTATGTGATGGAAATGGGGAACAACGGCTACGCGTTGACAGCGGGCAATCTGCACGACTTCTTGTGGGATGAGTGTGCACCAGAGCACAGCACCAGCTCAGAGCCGAAATACTACTCTGCGAGTGACAACTGAGCGCAGAATAAATGCCGCTAATTCCCTGATTGGTGCATTTTTATTAAAAAAAAAAATTTGTCGCACATCGCGTGTATGGGCCGCACCCTGAACATTGGCCCTCAAATCAGGAAAAAAAAAGTGCGGCCCTTACATGCGTTTATATGGTATATAGAGCAACATATGGTAACACAGTGATGATGCCCACTGCCACTGAACTGTCACTGAACACAAACAGCTGCAGTAGCCAATGAGTGACTGGGCAGATTTGTGGCTGTGGGGAAGTGTAATCTGTGTCATGGTCTGGATCAGGGCCTCTGGGTGAATGCTGCAGCCCAAGTCAGCCTTTGCTGGAGAGTGGACACAGGGTAGAGTGGCCAAGCCCTCAAGCTGGCTTGCCTTGTGCATACATGCAGTAAAACCTCGTTAATTCCAACCTGAAGGGACTGGAACAAATGTTCAAATTATCCAGAGGTCTGATTAGAGAGATGGCAAAAAAAAAAAACTGTCTATTTGCGTATTTCGGCCAAATGCGAATTATGCGTGCTAGCACTAAGCAGCCATTGTTTTGCATTATTTATAGTGGTTATGCTTTGTTATTCGTGACATTGCTATGTGACTGAAGAGGTCTGTCAAATGTATTCTGTGTGCTGCGTTTGCTTGAATGGAATCGATAAAGCACAGTGGATGCATGACGCAATGGGTCTTTTCAATTTATCGTGCTCGGACTGGCTGCCAGAAAATTCTCTCTTGACAGGAAGGCACATAGGCTGGTGGCCACAGGAACCAGACACAGACTATCATGGTGGCTTGGCCAACCACGGATCACGGAGGACAGATGCCATCTGATGCTTCATGTGCTGCTGCGTCTTGTTGCTACGCACATGCACGGTAGAAATAGGCTCCAAGGCAGCGAAAGAAATTATGTGAAGTTACTGAGGCCAGCTGCAGATTGCAGAGCAAACAGCTGATCACGCCCACGAAAGCATACGTCGGCGACACTGACACGAGCGTGTGGCTTTCTATGTGTTGCGTGCTGTTTGCATGTAATTTTCAAGGAATCTTCAGGAGCATGCGATGAACAGTCGCGCTCTAGTGTCTTTCATTCAACAGCACATCGGAGAGAAAAATTACACTTGCATTGCTCATCGAGTGACACGCCATACTTTCAAATTATCGTGTGTTTAACTACGCAGTCAGTATGACTGCAGACAATTGACCCTGCTTGGTGACGGACTCTGCTGTGGTCGCTGCGATTTCTAGGATCGTGAATTGATTCCTGTGGGCTGTAAGCGGTTAAGAATCGGAATACGTTCCACTCAACTGTGGTCTGTCACCTGCCGGCCATTAATATTTCTGCCGGCAAGGAATGTATACATGGTCCCGAAAAACATGCATATCAGCTTTCTGAATGTGTTTCTCAAGGAAGCGTGTACAAATTTTGCTGCATATTGCATCTGCATGCTACTGCTTTACAGTAGAGAGCGAGCACTTGTATGATCCGGCCTTGCATGTTGGCTCGGTACTGCATGTGCACGCATGATGATCTGCACTGGGAAGTTGGCAAGTCTAATGAGAGGTGATGCATGCACATGGTAGTTCTCAGACATTTTGAGCACTTGTGGCAGAAGGCCTGAGCCCCAAGCTTCATGGCAGTCGGGAATCAGCACCCGCCTTGGCCGCCATGACAACTGTGGGGTCACAGATGCCCGTACAGATGCCTCGAGCTATGCGCACATGAGGGCTTTTAGTAAAGGATGTGTTTCAACCAATCAAGCATTTCTACTTGTCTACTAGAAGTGTATGGCCATAAATCTATAAACTGTCTACTGATGGTTTATGGTTTATGGGGGGTTTAACGTCCCAAAGCGACTCAGGCTATGAGGGACGCCGTAGTGGAGGGTTCCGGAAATTTCGACCACCTGGGGTTCTTTAACGTGCACCGACATCGCACAGCACACGGGCTTCTAGAATTTCGCCTCCATCGAAATTCGACCGCCGCGGCCGGAATCGAACTCACGTCTTTAGGGTCAGCAGCCAAGCACCATAACCACTGAGCCACCGTGGCGGCTGAGATTGTCTATAGAGTTTATTGACAAAAGTCTATGGACAGTTTTGAGACTATGTACAGTTTCCAGACCGTTAAAGAAAGGGCTGCCAGAGTGTGCCCACAGGAGGCCTACTCACCGAGGCAGGAGTGCAGGAAGCTGCCGACCAGTGCCAGCAGGGCCAGGGTGGTGAGGTCACCGAGGGAGGCAGCAATGGGTGTGGCCACGTTGTCCGGGTTGACGCTGCACTTGCGCGAGCCAATCACCACGCCAATCATGACCAGCCCCAGGGCCAGGCTGGCCACACTGGCCGTCAGCAGGCTGCTGGCGCACAGCAGCAGCGCGTGCTGCCACACGAACACGCCTTCGGGGATCCAGCCCATCACGACGGCAAAAAGGGACGCCAGGAAGCCCACGACCGTTGCCTGGCACTGCACGCACACACCACAACACATACAATGTCAGTGCACTGCTTACACTAACCACACCCTGCACTTGGCGTCCCTTGTAACTTGAGTCACTTTGGGACGTTAAACCCCACAAAAACCAAACCATTAGTGCAATGCTTGCGCCAACCACTATTGCACTGCCCGCACTAACCATACCCGTACCAGTAATAGGCACAGCTGCAAGAGCAGAACTGCTGATGACAGGGCAGCTTGGTGTGGCCACACATACTAGGCCCACAGCAAAACAGGAGGCCTGTGAGAATGTGCAGTGGCTCTCAGATGACCCTGATGGGTTTCAACAAACTTGAGCTGGAAATCAACACCCGCGTGTTTTTACTGAGTGCCTCGAGTGTTCACGATGTGCAGCCACAAAGTGCAATGCGACAGCAAACAAAAGAAAAAGTATGAAAGCATCAAACAGCCAGCATACTGAGATTCAGCACGGGTGCATCCACTTGCAAAAGGTGAATGCACCCAACAACCAAACTCTTCGACATGCACCGGATTATGTCACGGGCCGCTGTGAACAGAGACACAAAAAATTGCTGCCGGTTTAGCGCTGTAACCCCAAGAGGTACCGGGATCAATACCCAGCGCCTCCACCAAATATGTTGCAAGAAAGAATACATTTACAGTCATTTACACAAGCGAAGAGAACAGCTGCGAGTGCCGCCGAAGACTCAGCGAGAACTTCATTGTCTTCGTCTGCCTTCAGCCCATGCAGTCTCTCGTTGTCATCGTTTGCTCGCTGCAATATTTAGTGAACGCAGGCTTTTTCAGGTGGGCATGAACGCCACGTACCTTAAAGAGCGATTGAAAGAAAACGCATTTCTTTTTCTTTCATGACTTTGCACACAGATGCAAGTTGATGAAGATGACAACATGCAATGCACAGTGCCAGACTGTGTTGCAGTTTAATACGAGGCCTGATCGGCTGCGGCAATAGCACAGTGCTCTCGTGCAGTGGCCACTGAAGCTGACCTGTTCGTTCCACAGCAGGTTCGAAACCAAGACGCGGCGATATTTATTTTATTTCCCCAGGTTGGGCAAGGTCACCCTCCAAGAGTCTAGGTCAGGCTTTACACAAGGGTTTTGGTTAGAACCGCGTTAAGTAGCGCTTTCACACTAAAAAAAAAAAGGCCACACCTAGATAACAAATGCATAGCAAGGGTGGCTAAACAGCTGCAATAAAAGTACACAGTGTTCTTCGTACAAAAGAACACTTCGTACACAGTGTTCTGGTCATTTTGCCCGCCCGGAAAGATGCCAGCCATCTGTCCTCCTGTGCCCACCCCCTTTCCCATAGAGAGAGAGAGACAGAGGCATGCTTTAGACATAAGATATACCCCACTAGGTTATGCAATAGCACTGATTAAAACAGTAGCAGCCATATACTAGAAGTAGCATGCTGATGCTTCAGACAAAAGCTACATTCAAGCATTGGCAGGATGTATGTATACACAGGTGCACACATAGATTTGTACTCCTCCTATTAGAGGCAACACACGATGCAGGACTGTGGTCACTCTTGCAGAACTGATGGCTTATGCAAGAAATGCGCTGGCAAGGGCTGCATCAAAAGGCATCCTTGATTTGATTTTATCGTGGCAAGGTTCTTGGACTGCTGACCACATTGAAGCAATCTGCAAGACAGGTTACATAAAGTTTGGCTCTGTCCACCTTCCAGACCAGTCCAGCTGGACAGACATTACGGTGCACGCTTTGATCCAGTGTAGCAGTTTTCTCTACAAGTACAACTCTCCCTTGCACCTTCACTATGGCAACTGGACACGTGTTCTGCCTCACAGGGCGGCTACTTACGATGGCCCTCATCTTCTCATTGACACCTGAAGGCAAAAGCACAACCAGCTTCAGGAGTGGCACCACGCAAAAATTTAGTACCTCGTTCAAAGAGCTATCACCAAGCCACTTTACTGCTTACAAAGTGGCAAGCGTTAGCGTACTTCGATTCTCCCCCCCCCCCCCCCCGTCAAGAAGTGATACCGCCAGACACCTCGGGCGGTGAATTGCGATGGCTGATTGGACCTCTACGCACACTATCCGTGTCACCTCTGTACTCTCAAACCTTGGCTCTGTGTCCACCATTCAGCCTTTCTTTGCTGCGATGCAACTCTGTTGTTTTGCCTAAGGACAGTGATGCTCCACACTGTAATGAAAATTCTCTCAATTACATCCAAAGTTCCCTATTTCAGGCCCCTTTTCCTAGCATGACCCTGAAAGCTCAATCTAATTGGAAAAACTGACACAACTTCCAGCCTTAAAATTTCCTGATACTCGTGGAAATTTCCTTTCCAGAAAACTGTGCCCCTCAAGCTCCCTGAAAAAGAAAAGATTTTCGGAATGGAAACACCACAACCGGTAGGTCACATTTTTAGATGCCTGCTAGTATTTGACTGGAACGGTATACATCCCAGTAAGTGACCATCTTGGATATGACCTCTCTCGCAGGCTAACATACTCTGACAGTGGCCCCACCGTTTGATGCTCCACGCAGCACCTTAAGTCCACAGGCCTCAGCGATCACTTAGAGACTGAATGATGGGCATCCTGGGCTCCACTCTCTCCTCCTCCTCCTCTCCTCCCTCCCTGTCAGGATTGTAAACCCAAGCGGTCAAGTCGAGCCCTGCAGGCAGCATTTCAGAGCACATTCATAAATCACTTGTGCACACTGCATGCACAGATTTTCTTCAGGAAGGTGACCATTTCCTAGGGCTGGGTAGATGAAAACATCTCATGGGCATTTGCCGTTTGAAAATTCTTCAGGTGGTTCAGTCGGGATGTTGGCGACCGTCGACTTGGTCTGCACTGGACCATGCATTTCGGGAGACGCCAGTGCCAAGTTGCACTGCCGGAGCTGGCATGCACAGTTGTGGCACTGCCGCAGAACTCTACAGTACACAGAGTGCAGCCCCAATTGAACAGAGCCCCAGGGAGCAGCAGAGCGGGTACCTGAAGCAGGGCCAGGTTCCCTGTGGCCATCCTCCACTGCTCAACTGCCGTGTCCATCTTGCCCAGGTTGGCCTGCACAGGGAGAGCGGGGCACACGTTAAGGGCGAAGGCGAAGATGTCCAAGAGGAGATAAAATAACAAAAATCTAAAAAAGAAAAGAATGCAACTCCAAAAAACACCAGATTTGGCATCTACAAGGTCTTTTTACTTATATATCCCAAAAAATTTTCCCCGAGAACAGTCCAGGAGTGACTTCAAAAAGCGTTTTTGTGACCATAGGTATCGAAAACCTGGCTGAAATCCCCCAAAAAATGTCAGTTTCCTCAAGAGTTTAAGAGCGTACGTTGTTGGGTTAGTGGGTCAATCATGGTAAATAAAAGAGGGGTACTGCGAACAAAAAGACACGGACCAGGAGGTAACACAACACCCCTCGTATACCCTCACCCGAGGGCCCTTGAGGTATTTGTAATAAATAAATAAATAAATAAACAGTCGAGAGTCTGCGCTTGTTGTGTTACCTTCCCCCCTTACCCCCCTTTTATTTCCCTCAAAAGTGTTTTCTGACCTGACTGCCCTGCTTGCAGAAAGCAAGGCATGACGACGACTTTACAGATTTTCATGCAGTTTGTTCTATTATGTTCCTTAATAAATCTATCCTCAGTGACATTTCCACCTTCATGAATGAATTCATTTTTCCACTCTGTCACTAATCTGACATGACGATAATTAGTGCATTATGCAAGCGTGGATGCAACTTTTTGGGTAGAAAAGAATCAGGCTGCTAAAAATATCCCTTCGGGTGACTGCAGGCTTCTACCATGACGTTTTATTGTCATGCCAAGCCCTCTGCACATTTGCTATAGCGTAACAAGCATATAAAGATTTATAATGTCAAAACTACTTGAGATATTTCAGTGAATTTTGCACATAAGCACCCAGTGGACTTCCCAACAAGCATGCCAAATTTCATTGCTCTATGCCAAGCCATTTTGCCTCTGATTCCCACATCCCCCTTGTGCCTGTAAAAGGCATCCAGGACAGCCCTTACTAGCTCAACCTGAGCCCACTGATAGTTATTTATTTATTTATTTATTTATTCACGGTACCTACAGTGCCTTGAGAGGCATTATTGTAAGGGGGGTGAGTACATTAACAGTAAAATTCAATACAGCAAAAACGAACGAAACAGAAAAAAAAAAAGTTGCAGAAAAATGTCAAGAACATCCAATAAACACAACAGCATTCTGATTACACCCAAGACGCAGAACCAACACTGAGAACAGCATAATCAGATTATTGTATTGTCAATTGCGGCCTGGAAATTCTCACTCTCAAATACTTCATTAGGCAGCAGGTTCCAGTCATTTATTGTGTTGGGAAAAAAAGGAATATTTAAGTGTATTAATCCGGCAGTTATACCCTCTAGTTTTCATGGTATTGTCCCTTCTACTCGAAACGTAGTGAGGTTGGTTGGTTGGTTGGTTGGTTGGTTGTTTATGGGGTTTAACGTCCCAAAGCGACTAAGGCTATGAGGGACGCCGTAGTGGAGGGCTCCGGAAAGAAACGTAGTGAGGCTGCCTTAAATAGACGCTTTTATTAATTCCTGTTTTATTATTGCAAATCTTGTACAAAAACTTTATTCTGAAAACTTTTCTTCGGTGGGATAATAACTTCCAACCAACAGCTTCCCGAAGCTCAGAACTTCTAACCTTAAAATTATAGTTGCCAGTTACGAACCTTGCTGCCCACTTCTGAACTCGCTCTAGCTTGTCTTTTAAAATATTTGCGAACGGGTCACAACATACGCATCCATATTCGAGAATTGGCCTGACATTCGTAATGTACAATGTTTCTTTTAGGCATGGAGTTGTATGTTTAAAGTTTCTTTTAAAAAGGTTGAGAACGCAGGAAGCTTTGGCAGTTATCGTGTCGACGTGTGCGGTCCAATCCAACTTCGCTGTAAACGTGATACCGAGATACTTTACGCTGTCCTTTGTCTGTCCTGGGAAGAGGAAGCCAGCATGACCATGAGGTAGGGCAGCGCCAAAGAGTGCATGCAAGGTGGGGCTGATATGCCTCGTGGGATTAAAATTAAACACGAATTTGACTGGCAATCCTGAGGCACCTTTTTTTCTCCCCCTACTTTTGCTGTGCGGTCAAGAACACACGACTGTCTGAATGATTTGGGGCAAGCTTCCATGCTCCTTTCTTATTCGAATGATTGAAAGGTTGCTCACACAGAAATTCTTGATGTCCCTGTTGTTCTGTTAACTCTGTGAATTCCGCCGCATCCACTACGGATCTTTCACCCGACTCTGCTGGGTTCCTGCCCTGGCTTGATATTGATATGATTTGATATGATTTATTTCTGTCAAAGCGGATCACCGCGGATCACCGCAGTCACAGGCCCACCACCCTGGGGCCACGAGAAGCCTCATTCCCTTCGCCAGTGCAGGGTAGCCAACCGGAAACCTTTCTGGTTAACATTCCTGCCTTTCCCCCTCTCTTTATCTCTCTCTCTCTCTCTGTGAATTCTGTTGTATTTCTCATTCTAATGCACATCTAGTGTATAATTTAGTCACTGCAAAAGTATGCACCTTCCTTCTACTTTCTACCTTGTGTAAATATGTGTTTTTTTTGTATAATGAGAACGTATGAAGTTCTTGCTTCTTTTGCTGCTTGTACTGAGCCCTGTGTCGGGCGCTCAGGCCCCGTCAGGCAGAGTACATCTGCCTTTTGCCCGTGTATATCGGAGACCTTGTTGCCTGAAATAAAGAATATCAATCTATCTATGCCCCGATGCCAGATTAAAGGGATCGTTACACCATTTTTCAGACTCAAGCTGTCCACTGCATGTTGTTTGCTATGCATCTCGGAACAACTGGGCAAAACATGAGCGCATTTTTAAGCCTCCTGAACTGCATGTCAGTCAGGCAACACTAGCGCGCTCGCAATCCATGACAACATAAGCCGATGGTCCATGCGCTTGCTCACGACTGAACTGCGCACTGCGAGTATGAACGAAAGGGAGTTCGGGCTGGGGGTGCCAAGGGGTGAGGGGGGAAGTCACGACAGGGGGACAAAAAGTCAACAAAGGCCTGTGTCCTTCCCTTTTCTGTCTAGCTTCTTCCCGGACTCGGCAACTTCACCACAATGTGCCACGGCCAGATTTGAGTACGTGCGCGCTGTGCTCCGAACGGACTGTGCGCGTGCGTGGCAGTTTTGCAGCAGACAATGGGGCTGTGGGTCATGACGTCGCTCGGACTGCTTCAATATGGCCGCCGCTGCCAGGAAGAGGGACTCGGAGCCGATAACTTGGAACTTCAATTTCTAGCTTAATTGCACGTGTAGAGTCCTACTTCTTTTTTAGGTATACATAATAACATCATGGTTAGTAGCTGCAATGTAAAACCATGATTTGTCGGTAGACCGTGTCATGACCCCTCTTGAAGAAATTCACAGTAATTCAACCCGTAAAATGTGTTCTTGCTCAGGGAGCCCTGGAAAGCTGCTCCAAACTGACCAGTGAAAACTGTCCCATTTGCAGTGATCAGCACAGAGAGGAAGTCTCCGCGTAAAAATCTGAAATGCAATAACACTGATGTGGCTCGTACATCTGGTATGCTTGGCGGCATGGGGTAGTTAGCAGAGCAGAATAGCCCCTGCTTCTCCATAGCTACCACTGCACAAATCCGCCACGAAGATCAGCGGCACCCCACCTGAGTGGAGAGCCTCGATGCCAGTGTCATCTCCAGGTTGCCCTTAAGCCCCAGCAGTGCTGGCACTAGAATGAACAGCTCCGACACCTTCTTGAACACGGGCCAGTGCTGCGCAGGCGGAGAAGACAGAGGTTTGCAATACCCACAGTATGCAATACCCACAAGCACCCCCATTAGTCATCAATTGCTGCTGTCATCATTTTGAGTCCAAATCAGTGTCCTCAAGAAATTTCTGAAGAAGGTGGGATGCCTTTGCCCTAGTACCGTATTTTCCAGTGTATAAGACGCACACGCCATATATGCAGGCTCTCATTGAAAAATTCAAGACGCACCCCAATTTACCCAGTTAGGCTAGTGAGGTTAACTCGCGACCATCGCGAAATTCATCGTACCTGTAAGAAATTCTTAAGCAATGCTTGTATAGGACCCTTGTATAGGACGCACCAGCAAGTTTTTTGAAAGAAAAAAAAGCCGCGTCTTATACACAGGAAAATACGGTATATGTCCACTTTACGCAGGGGTAAATGATGTCTTGAAGGACACCGTGTGACACTCCTGCCCTCTAGAGGGACGCGGCTAGCACACACCTCTCCACGTTGCAATCTAGGCAGCACATAAAGTAATGACCTAGATCCCCGCACACACCACATGATATACACAGTGGTGATGTTGCCGGACCAGTCTTATGCATCCATGCTGAGGTGCCCTTGATGTGTGCCCTCAACAACACTGGCCGGTTACGACAGCTCCCACAAGGGCCTGCAGCCTCACAACGTCTCACACGAACTCATACAAGGACTGCAATTTCTTTTCCAGAGTTTGCAAGGCTATGGCACTTACACGATACAAGCATTTTTCCCAAATACTACACTGGAACCCAGCTTATGTGTAGTACCCTGTTTGTGCAGTGACACATACATTAAGATGAAATGGCATTGGCCTGTCAGGCCACTTATACGGACTACACACTGAAAGTCTGGATGATTCAATGACTAGCGAGAACCACTCGCAATAAAAAAAAGTGGAGCATAAGTTTATTAGATGACACCGCAACCCAAGATATTCCAAATGAAAATTAAGGCGGAGATGTGAGCCCATAGCAATGCAATATGGTCTTTACCGTAATGACTATTTGGATGATTGGTGGTTTGAAATCACACTTTACACACGAGACCTGTGGATTTAACAATACTGCAGATTGGGCGAGTTGGTTAACATACATCTTGAAAAATTTAGCGCGACACACAAGGACAGAAAGAGTAGACGACACGAGCGCTGACTAACAACTGGAAGTTTATTCGAAAACACATAGAATTATAAAGGAAGAAAGTGCGATAAAATCGTTGGTCAAAAACCAAAAGAAGAAAACTAAACACTACAGTCACCGCCAGCTCCTGCTATCAAGACGCAAAGCACTTGTCCAGATAAGCTACCTCTTTTTCCCGTATAGTAACGGACGGTTTGGCCACGCACGTGTTATGAGCCTTGGCGATACTATATGCCTCGTAAATTTCCCTACACAACACGTTGTCATTCTTGTACACAATCGTAGTGTTGTCAAGGTTCGGCGAGCACTTGCTGGTCCCGAGATCCTTGCACTCACGGCAGTGCAAAACAAGGTTCGAAGACACCGGTTTCCTGCAGTCCAGTGAATTCTTGTGCTCCTGCAGCCGCACATTGATGCACCTGCCCGTTTGGCCGTAATACACCTTCCCGCAGGCCAATGGCACCTTGTACACAACCCCCTTTTCGCAGGCAGTGAAATCGCTGGCATGACTGGCAGTACACTCCCTCGGGTATTTTCGAGGCAGTGTCTTGTCTAGCCTGTTCCGAACTGCCGCGCACACTCTCCCGACCTTGTTATCAGCTGAAAAGACCAGCTGCACATCATGCTTAGCTGCGATCTTCCGTAGTCGATGAGACAGCCCGTGTATGTATGGCATACATGCAACCTTCTGGCGTGGCCGGTCTGCTGGTTCCTGAACCGAGGGGAAAGCCTCGCGCTTCAGTTTTAGCAATAGTCGCTCCGTAAGCCGGGCAAGATGCTTTTGAGGGTAACCAGCTTCTTGTAGTCTGACCACTTGCCTCAAAAAACCTTCCTCAAGTCGGTGGGGACACGACTGCCTCAGGGCTGTGGTCATACCGGACATGGCTATGCCGTCCTTGACAAGTCTTGAATGCTGGGACTGGAAGTTTAGAAGGCGGGTTTAGAAGGCGGGTAAGCCCCTTCTAAACTTCCAGTCCCAGCATTCAAGACTTGTCAAGGACGGCATAGCCATGTCCGGTATGACCACAGCCCTGAGGCAGTCGTGTCCCCACCGACTTGAGGAAGGTTTTTTGAGGCAAGTGGTCAGACTACAAGAAGCTGGTTACCCTCAAAAGCATCTTGCCCGGCTTACGGAGCGACTATTGCTAAAACTGAAGCGCGAGGCTTTCCCCTCGGTTCAGGAACCAGCGGACCGGCCACGCCAGAAGGTTGCATGTATGCCATACATACACGGGCTGTCTCATCGACTACGGAAGATCGCAGCTAAGCATGATGTGCAGCTGGTCTTTTCAGCTGATAACAAGGTCGGGAGAGTGTGCGCGGCAGTTCGGAACAGGCTAGACAAGACACTGCCTCGAAAATACCCGAGGGAGTGTACTGCCAGTCATGCCAGCGATTTCACTGCCTGCGAAAAGGGGGTTGTGTACAAGGTGCCATTGGCCTGCGGGAAGGTGTATTACGGCCAAACGGGCAGGTGCATCAATGTGCGGCTGCAGGAGCACAAGAATTCACTGGACTGCAGGAAACCGGTGTCTTCGAACCTTGTTTTGCACTGCCGTGAGTCAAAGGTTCTCGGGACCAGCAAGTGCTCGCCGAACCTTGACAACACTACGATTGTGTACAAGAATGACAACGTGTTGTGTAGGGAAATTTACGAGGCATATAGTATCGCCAAGGCTCATAACACGTGCGTGGCCAAACCGTCCGTTACTATACGGGAAAAAGAGGTAGCTTATCTGGACAAGTGCTTTGCGTCTTGATAGCAGGAGCTGGCGGTGACTGTTGTGTTTAGTTTTCTTCTTTTGGTTTTTGACCAACGATTTTATCGCACTTTCTTCCTTTATAATTCTACGTGTTTTCGAATAAACTTCCAGTTGTTAGTCAGCGCTCGTGTCGTCTACTCTTTCTGTCCTTGTGTGTCGCGCTAAATTTTTCAAGACCTGTGGACTTTGGTGTGAAATGTTTCTATCCACGCTAGCTTTCCAGCCTTCTTCGCTGCCACGAGCTTTGCAGAAATGGGTCGTACCATCATGTTATTTCTAGGCTAGGCTATTCTGCTGTCGGTAGCCCCCCCTCCATCATTCACTGAAAGGTGCAGCTCATACAAGAATTAGAAGAAAACATATAAGCATATTTTTCTCTCAATTATCTAGTCCAAAACTGGGCGTGGCCCTACATCAGATTACATGGTACACACATGAGATGCCTTTGTTTTTTGTCACCTGTTTTTCCCCAAACTTGTGCGTGCCAAGTTGGGGTAGTGATCCGTACACAGGAGTATATGGTAGGTTAGTACCAGCATCAGTGTCATGTGCGTGTGCATGAAAGTGGTCTTGGCTAAAAAGCTATGACACCACTATTACTACTATACCTTTCCTGCTGCTCGAAAAATGCGGGAGTATTCACTGCAGAAACTGCTTGGTAAGGATACGTAGTGCCAGTCAAGCCACTATTTGGATTTCTGACAATGTTCCCTATCAGAAGTATACTCATGTTGAAAAAGAAACTCAAAGAGAGAGCTAGCTGAAAAATCAGGCATGCATTGGTTCTTTGCCAGCAAGAACTCTTAATGCAGGGATGTAACACAAATCAAATGACACCCTTGCCCTGGCATGGCCACATACCCCTTTGTATTTCTGCAGAGCACTGTTTGTTTGCTTTCATCTCTGATCTTTACTTGTGCGCTTTGTTTCTTGCCAGTAGCACCTGGGCTTATCACTTTCACTTCATGCCTCTGCTGGGCAAGAAGGGACTGGAATGTTCTCCAAAAATCACAATCCTGTGTTGCCATTTACACGCTGCTTGAGACGGCTGTCATTTGTCCGTACCCTTCATCTTTGTTTGATGCTGTCTTTAAAGTGAGTGTGGCTGAAAGTGGCAGAAATTCTTCTCTTTGCCAAGTATTTTCTGCTTGCGGGCACAAGATTGCCCAATAAACAGTGTTAAAGTTGGACCAAGTTTGCCAGCTTTCCTTCTCGACTGCCTACCATCACTACATGAAACCATCTGACAAGTTGGAAAGTGCTGGCACAACCTCTGCGAAGGCTTTGTGGATGCTCCAGTTTTATACGAATACAGGAACACAGAATTGGAAAAGAACAAGACGACAAGGCTTTACCCGGAATCCATTCATATCTAAACCACGTCACAGACACTAAACCGTAACGAAAGAAATCTACCCCCGATCTACATGCGCTGCTTACGTCACACCATGAAGCATTTAAAATGAGCCCTCACTTCATTCTCCCTTTCATTGCGAACAAGGCTCCCATAGCCGAGCCGAAACGTCGCTTTTTATTTTTGTTTGTGAGTAACGATTGGTCGGTGCTTGTTATTTCCCCCCATGACGAATACAGGAAGTGAGAGTTCATTCATAGCTTTCAGGCGGTCACATCAAATTCCACTCTGGTTTCCAAAAACCAACCAGCATGCTGCGCCAACTGTCCAAGGGCTTACCTGGATGACGTCCAGCACAAGTCCCGCTCCGACTGTGCCAAAGCCGGCGATGAGAAACGGCACAAACACCTGCACAGCGACTGACCAAAGGGGTTCGGGTGCATCTTCTGCACTGGCACCATCACCCTTGGCACTGCCTATGCTGGGCCGACGGGGCAGCAGGGGCTCCTTGTCCACCACCACCACTTCTTCGTCGGCCGTCCAGTCCCCCTCGCCCCCTGACTCGACATCAGCACCGCTGCGGAGGGCCGACGACGAGGCGGCCAGGTCCCCCAGTGGCTGGCCTTCCACGGCGGCCTTCTTGTCGCCCGTCAGCCTCGGCACCATCCTGTGCCTCAGTCCCCGTGCGCTAGGCTGTGGCACAGGGCCGGTCGTCGGGGAGACGGAGCCCATCGCCGCAGCGAGGGCATTGGCAGGCCTCTCCTCCTCCTGGGACAATCATGGCACAACAGTGAAGATTGGCGGAGCCACGCATGCAGCAAAGCCAGCACATGTGCAAGGCAGCATCAAAGGCTCACTGGTGCTACCTCACACATGTGATGAGCTTGAGCCATCACCATCACTCACTGGAAATAACACAGCAGCTATTGAGGACAACAGTTCACCATCATCATCATCATCAGCCTGACTACACCCACTGCAGGGCAAAGGCCTCTCCCATGTCTCTCCAATTAACACTGTCCTTTGCCAGCCGCAGCCACTGTACCCCCGCAAACCTCTTAATCTCATCCGCCCACCTAACTTTCTGCTGCCCCCTGCTACGCTTGCCTTCTCTTGGAATCAACTCTGTTACCCTTAAAGACCAGCGGTTACCTTGCCTTCGCATTACATGCCCTGCCCAAACCCATTTCTTCCTCTTGATTTCAACTAGGATATCATTAACGCGCGTTTGTTCTCTCACCCACTCCGCCTGCTTCCGATCTCTTAACGTTACACCTATCATTTTTCTTTCCATGGCTCGCTGCGTTGTCTTTAACTTAAGCTGAAAAGCTGAACCCCCTTTGTTAGCCTCCATGTTTCTGCCCCATAGGTGAGTACCGGTAATATATATATATATATATATATATATATATATATATATATATATGAGAGAGAGAAGCCAACAGCCACAGAAAACAAGGGACAGGGCGGATTTTTTAAAATTTATTTATTTATTTTGTGCTGTTGTTCGATTCAGAATATTACTGAAAGGTTATCGCTTAAAGCTAACTGATTAGAAAAGCAGAAGAAAAAACAACCACATGCCGCCGGTGGGATCCGAACCCACGACCTCCGAATTACGCGTCCGGTGCTCTACCGCTCAGCTACGGCGACGGCTGTCAAATCTGCTTTCGGGAGTATCTATGTTTACAAATAACCTAACCTTGAGAGTGTTCATCAGCGCCACCCACGTTCTTAAGCGGAGGACGTAGCACGTCCTGAGTTACCGCTGTTGTGACGTAGAACGTCATCGAACGGCGAGGGTGGTGGTGGTGGAACTTTATTTCCAGCGGATATAGAGGAGCGAGCAGAAGCTGTGTGAGAACCCTCTTATGCTTCCTATGGCGTCAAGGCTGCCAGAACCGAGGCCCTCGCTAATATTCTAAATCGAACAACAGCACAAAATAATTTTTTTTAAAATCCGCTCTGTCCCTTGGTTTCTGTGGCTGTTGGCTTCTCTCATATTTATAACGAGCCCCTCATTCCCCTTCCCTTGTTTGCTATATATATATATATATATATATATATATATATATATATATATATATATGTGTGTGTGTGTGAGGACAACATTTATGCCACTAGTAATGACACCAAACTGGCGGGCTGCCCCTCGACCAGATGAGAACAAAGGAAAGGGTTTTGCAGAGGCAGCCCTAAATATTTTGCCACTGGTCCTCTGGCCAACCGTCAGACAGTTGGCTCCAGTTCCTTTCAGGCATCGTCGATCCATGACCCTCCTTAGCATACTGTCACCTGCTTTACGCAGACTCCTTCAAGTGCGATGTTTTCAGTAGCCTTTCTGTTTCATTACACTACCTTCCATTTTCCAAAACAGAGGAGCTGGAAAACACATTTGGAGCCTACAAGGGCAGCATATAACAGCGAATCAGATATGTCAGTTGTCCTGTCTAATTTTCAAGTAAGTGGAGTATTAACGCTGCCTCATAATGAAAGAACACAGAAACAAGCTGCTCGACTTGTCTCTTGTGAGGCATACCAGTTGCACGGCTCTCCAGTGAAGTTGAACCCTTTGGGTGTTTAGGCCCAAGAGCCAAATCTGCTGAAGGAGTATAGACAATTTTTGGGTGCACGTTTTTTCTTTGTAATCATGCTTAAAGTATACATGGATTACCATGCTGTATTTGCCTAGGACCACTAGATAATTTATAATCACATTTCTCTCTCAGGCTATTTCAGTTTTGGTTTCAACGGCCGAACGATGACTGTGATGTAAGTTGCCTATTGGTCATGTGAGGCATGAAAAAATTGCAATATAATCACTTGCTTCATCATTTCAATGCATTAGAACACTAAAGCTAGCCTGCCTCAAGAGCTGAAATGACAACGAATATAGAAGCAGCAATTATACTGCTCTTTTTTCATGTCTCACATGACCTACACAGACCTCTGAAGTCACAGAGATTCTGAAACCGAAGCAGAAACAGCATTACAGAGAAATTTGATATAAATTATTTAGCAGACGCAAGTGAATACCACATGGTGATCCATGCATAGTAATGTTGGTCAAATGTTTAAGGAATCTCCAAAAATGGAGTAGATTTGGTTTGGTTTATGTTGGTTTAACATCCTGTAGCGACTCAGGCTGTGAGGGATGCCGCAGTGAAGGGCTCCGGAAATAATCAATCCGCCATCGCCCCCCCATATGCTAGCTGTACCGGTTTGCTCAGTTGGTAGAGCGCGACTGCTCCGGTGAGGCGGTGGTCCTGGGTTCAAACCCCGGATCAGAGTGAATTTTTCTTTAACTAAGCTGTACAGTCAGTCTATCGCTGTGCTTGGGTGGATGCCAATGAGTAATTACTCCCTTATTATGTATAGTAATGTCTTGCGCATCACTGCAAAGAAGAAAATATGCCACCAAAGTTAGGTGTCTATACTCCTTTAGGCTTGCTCAATTAAATTAAAATATTATGGACATCATCAGACGGGAACAACAGTGCATAGTAAAATAAAACGGGCTTTCATGCAGAGTAGTACAAGTTACCAACACCAACATACCAAGACCGTGACAAAGCAAGAACACACAGAGCATTTCGACAACTGGGTGGCAATCCAATCTTGCACAATTTCTGCACTGGAAGGTGCTTCAATGGATGTGCCTAAGCACGCTCTCTCATCTTGAAAGTAGTTCGGACGGCGCGAAAACAACAAAGACAAAGGAGACACGAACACAACAGGACGCTCTCTCAGGTGCAGAGAGAGTGCTGTAAATGCATATACGGCAGAATAATCGGCAATCGTGCTTGCTTGCTGCACCTCTGCCTTTACGCCACAAGAAAAAAAAGAGGTAAGGACCAAAACTGCCCATGCATGTGTGACGAGACGCACTGCACACAACAGCCACAAAGCTTGCTCTCACTTTCACCTTCCTGCCAGCTTAGGTGCACAAGCTGAAGGACGGGCGAACACATGCGACCAATTTGCTGTCGGAGGAGGCAACACTGAAAAGCTCCCATCAACGATAAGAATGCAATCTGTTTCTTGAGGTGTCTTTACACTCTGCTGCATTCCATTGGCATTATTCTCGCATCAGTTGAATTAAAAGCTTGAGCACTGCGGTGCTCCAAATACCACCGCAATGCAAGACACACTACAGCCAAGAGCAATGCAGACCGTGTGAAATTCTTCCCACACTAGCCAGAGCACAAGTGCTCCTGTCCTTCACTTCCCATTCCAAACGCCTGAGCAAGGCACCGTTCCCCTAAGACACCCCTCCCCCATCATGATTTATCTTCGAGGAACCTAGAACAGAGTAGGTGCTGCAATCATCATCATCATCAGCCTGACTATGCCCAATGCAGGGCAAAGGCCTCTCCCATGTCTCTCCAATTAACCCTGTCCTTCGCCAGTTGCCGCCACTGTATCCCCGCAGACTTCTTAATCTCATCTGCCCACCTAACTCTCTGCCGCCCCCTGCTACGCTTGCCTTCTCTTGGAATCCACTCCATTACCCTTGAGGACCAGCGGTTATCTTGCCTTCGCATTACATGCCCTGCCCAAGCCCACTTCTTCCTCTTCATTTCAACTAAGACATCATTAACCAGCGTTTGTTCCATCACCCACTCCGCCCTCTTCCGATCTCTTAACGTTACACCTATCATTTTTCTTCCCATAGCTCGCTGCATTGTGCCTAACTTAAGCTGAACCCTCTTTGTTAGCTGCAATACACAGCTTGAAGGCAGCTCCCGTCATGCTCAAAGTAGAGACTATACTGATGGCATACTATGATTAAGGCTGAATGTTAAGGTCTCATGAGCCACACCGTGTTTGCAGAAGTGTATCAGAGTAATGAAGTGCAGTTTACCAATACCCCTCAAAAGAAACATGTATTACCGCTAATCACCTACGAGGCAGAAACGTGGAGGCTAAAGAAAAAGGTTCAGCTTAAGTTAAGGACAATGTAGCGAGCTATGGAAAGAAAAATAATAGGAGCGACATGAAGAGACTGGAAGCGGGCAGAGTGGGTTAGCAATCAAATATGGGCTAATGACATCCTTACTGAAATCAAGAGGAAGAAATGGGCTTGGGCAGAGCATGTAATGTGAAGGCAAGATCACCGCTAGTCCTTAAGGGTAACGGAGTGGATTCCAAGAGAAGGCAAGCATAGCAGGGGGCGGCAGAAGGTTAGGTGGGCGAATGCGATTAAGAAGTTTGCGGGGATACGGCGGCCATAACTGGCAGAGGACAGGGTTGATTGGAGAGACATGGGAGAGGCCTTTGCCCTGCAGTGGGCGTAATCGGGCTGATGATGATTATGATGATGAACTTGTGGAAATGAAGCCCTCGACATAGGCAGCAAGTTGCAGCTAACTCTTCATTCCAAAGTAGCACACATTTTTATTCGCAAATCGATTGTAAATCACCAAAGCAGAATATGCAACAGTAAAAAAAATAACAGTGCACCAATGTAGCAAGCAATGGCAACTAGAGGGGACAAAAACAAAGAAGAGGGGTCATTTATTTCCAATTCATCATCTTGGGTTATGTTTTTACCTTAATGCATTCCACTCCCTTCTGTGATGCTCCCGGACCTTGAAAATATCTAAACAAATAAATTAATGGGTGGTAGCTGCGGTGGCCTTGCAGCTATCATGCACCTAAACTTGCTGCAACAAATTACAACAGCTAGAGTTTCTATCAAAAGGCAAGACCTAGCACAACTAGACCAGAAGCTCAGACACAACATTACTAAATGCCAAAGAAGCATTCAAACGAAAGGAAAAGGACCATGACTTGAAAGAGTTCTTGCCATGGGTATCCTTTGTGGCAATGAGACACAGATGTTCTGACTAGTTTGATTGCCCATAAATTCAGCTAGACAGGTGGGGCTGTCAGCTGCCATCCAATGAGACCACACTTTGTACTTCCACTGCAGCCATTTGTTCGATTTAACCAGCAACTCTCAATTTCGGAACTTTATCCCATACCAAACTTGGCCATGCAGTAACAGTGTGGAGAGAGTGCAAGCATTAATTTTATGCACCACAACATCTGGCATGACACATATCATATGTACGAGGGGGTACCCAAAAGAAACCGGACTAAATTTTTTGGTCGGCAAAGCTTCTGTGGTACCGCGTTTTGCTACTAGGAGCGCATAGAACGAACATTCCAGAGTCAGTAATCCGAGTGGCGTCGTTGACGGAGGTCAGACAAGTTTAGGCAGAGTTTTAGAGTGACGACTGTTTTGTGTGAGTGTCGTTTTTGCAATGGCTGATTTTCGTGAACAGCGTGCGCCGGTGAAATTCTGATTTTTGCTCGGAAAAAGTTGAATGGAAACTCTTGAAATATTAAGAAAGACGTACAACGACAATGCTATGGGGACAACTCAAGTGTTCCTGAATTGAATCCTGAATCAAAGCAACAATCATGCCAATGGAAAACTTCAAATTCACCTCGCCTCAAGAAAGCTCGTCAGGTGAAACCAAACCTCAAAACAATGCTGATTTGTTTTTGCGACGTGAGAGGAGTCGTCCATTGAGAATTTGTTCCGCAGGGTCAGACAGTTAGCCAGGCTTTCTACTTGGATGTTTTGAAAAGATTGGCCAACAGTGTGTGGTGGAAGCGGCCAGATTTGTGGCGGTCGGGTGACTGGTTTTTCCATCATGGCAATGCCCCTGCTCACACAGCCCTGCCTCTACGACAATTTTGAACCAAAAATGGCATGACCCCTATTCCTCAACCCTCATACTCTCCCGACCTTGCCCCGTGCTACTTTCTTTGTTTTCTAGAATGAAAAAAATAGGTGAATGAAAAGCGTTTTGTTGATGTTGCTGAGGTGAAGAAAAAAACGACGGAGGCACTGTCAAGCATCATAAAAGATGAATTTAAACAATGTTTTGAAAAATGGAATGAAAGATTCGACAAGCGTATCATTGCAAGTGGGGAATACTTTGAAGGAGATTGAAGGTCAGTGCTTAAAATGTGAACAAATAAGTTCAAACAAAAATAAGTCCGGTTTCTTTTGGGTACCCCCTCGTACGTGATGGACGCAGTAGGAGAGAGTGCCTGATGCATTAGAATGAAAGAGGAGTGACAACTTCCTGCACCCTAAACCAGCAGCTACGCTGCCTTTGCTTGAATGGCTGGCCATTTTTCTAGCAAGCAGGAAATGATGAAGTGCAACAAAAAACTGACGACCTCAGAGAGCACGGCTAAAGTGCAAATGGCTAAAAAAGAGGGAAGTTGATTTGTTTTTGGTTCATTGGCCTTTAACAGGTGACTGGAAGTGCTGAAAACTTGGATTTTTTTCATGCCGTAGTATTTTATGTCATTCATTATTTAACTTCTCATGCTCACTGCATACTTTTAATGTCATGACAATAGGATATTTCGCACCAATGTCAAGCCTCTGCAGTGTTACGGGGCATGCAATGAAGCCTGCATGAATGAAAATGTGACCCTGTTAGATATGACACTGTCTACATTCTTATGCTGTACGTTGCCTGCGCAATCCACCATTAGCATCTTGACTGCGTCAGCAAAGCACGGTGGCCAGTGCACATGCAGAGTTAAATTACAGACATGCAACGAGCAGGCGCATTCAGAGCTTCACTTGTGACGAGCCTAACAGCTCCAGATTACACCCAGCACAAAACGTAAATGTGTGTTGTAAATGCAGTTCTCCACAATGCACATGTGATGAACCCGGATGGATTCACTACAGGCAGAAACATTTTAATGCACAGTGTACACAGGAAGTAAGACAAGCACTGCCCAATGTGCCTAGTGTCATTGTAACATATACATGATAATTCCTGTTCTCCTGTAGTACAGTCAAGCCCAATTGCAGTTACAATGAACGCACATTTATTACGAACAAGGGTGGTGTTACTTTCAAAATATGTGTTAGAGAAATGGGATTGTGTCTCAGATGCAACAAACACCTCTTCCTTCCTGCGTTGGCAGTGACCAAATAGCGTCTTCCAGTCTGCGTGATGCACCCCCCCCCCCTTCTTTGGAAAGAACTCGACGACTCAAAAAAGTAGTAATAAAGGCGGAATGTGAACAATGCAGAAGAAAGTGTTTACAAGATGCGGCCGTCAAAATACATTACTTTGAAGGTGACGCTGCATTGGTATTGAGCATAGCAAGCATTGCATCACTGTGCGAATGATTATTGCGAACGAGCATGGACAGCAGCGACCGATGGCTGTCGTTTATCATTGGCAATTCTCACAGGCCAAGGTGCTTTGCAAGATACGCTCTCGTGCGCTACAGGCACAACACAAAGGCCTAAATGACAAGCGACGTTTGTTTATTTAACTAATGTGCCACTGGGCATTAGATCAGAACGGGGTGCAAATAACGCGTGACTGTTCACACAGTGGTTTATTCATTTCAAGCACTACATGGTGGGAAAAAAAAGGAAGTTTCTGCTCGTGCTCTGCAACTGTGTGGAGCACTACGTGCTATCCTCTCTGAATGCCCTGACCAAGCTCTTTTGTCACTAAATGCAATACAAGACTGGCCATCAACATGGGCATCGCTTATGCACTCTAGATGTCCTATCGGTGACATTTCACAGATTACGCTAAGGCTAACTGAAAAACCAGATGCTGGTGTTCTGGTTAGGATCTTGTATGTTCGCTGCCGTGAAAGTAAAAGACCATTAGGATGGAACTGACTGTGAAGTGCATCCCGAATCACTCCTGTAGGGTATAGATTTATCGACCCAGGAACGACGAAGAACACAGTAGAACACCCACGAGTTTAGACGCACTTGAAATTGTGTCAATCTGTCATTCATGCAAAGCTGGCACTG
The DNA here is from genome assembly GCF_055824585.1 of Amblyomma mixtum. NCBI lineage: Eukaryota > Metazoa > Arthropoda > Arachnida > Ixodida > Ixodidae > Amblyomma > Amblyomma mixtum. The sequence goes on from NC_143021.1 coordinate 10,257,025, forward strand.
TACGAAGTCGTTTAGGATGACTTAGTTTGCATCGATAATGATGCCAAGATTACAGAGGGGCATCACAGTAATGATATATAAGCAGTCCTCGACTGCCAAGCATATCATGAAGAAGACGACGAGGAGGAGGCCGACCTACCACCAGCTCCCATGAACGCTTCCATCGTGACTAGTTATATCGAGTCCCCAAAGCAGCGTGTTAACAGCACGTCTCTCGGCGAGGACAACATGATCGTGCTGGCGAGTTTGGAAACCGCCGTGATGGAATATACACTGAAGAAGCAGATGCACAGAAATGAACGCCCCTTGCGTCTCACTTAGTATTTTTGGCTGTGATACGGGAAGTCCACTAGCTACGAACCACGGATAGAGTGAACATAATCTGCGCGACTGTCAAGTTCATTGGGCTCAACTGTAGTCGAGTGAGAAGTACACAGACGTCAACAGTGTATGCCCACACTGAAACCACCAGGCACCAGTGCCAAGTATTGCTATCTGCCAGTGCAACTGAGGCCACCGAACCTTTTTGGAACACAGGACCCCAGGTCAGGCAGTGTGGTTTGTGTTACCCAACAACTGTTTCTGTACACCAGTACCGTGCTTACGAACAAAGTGGAGGTTCGCGACAGGCGGATCAAACTGGGGGTGAAAAGCAGTCTTTCAAAGTTTTGCTGTCTGTCAAAAGTCTTTCACAGTACTGCTACAGTAGGTGTGCCGTGAGCCTCGACACTGTGCTCTGTGACGGCAGATGGCGCTGTAGTGCAGTTTTGCTTCGCTCCGCCACGCACCACAGATCCCACAGACTTTTGCAGCGGACAGTACCGGTAACGGTGAGTACCTAGAATGTTATCTTAGTACCATGAATGCTGATGAAGACAGAGCTTGCACTTCAGTGAGGAGGCGCCTCCAAGCTTCCTTGTGGAAGAAGGGCATGTTCCTTGATCAGCTGAGATGCATGGTGTACTCCAGCTGCCTGTGTGCACTTTCTTGTGAGGGCTCCATGATGGATTGGAGTCTTTTTTTCTTTTTTTGCCAAAGTTCTAGGCGAGCAGGCTCTGACGGAGCTTTAAAAAGTGAGACTTGGTCCGCACAGCTCTGTAGGCCAATCTGCAGTTGGGTACGAAGCTCCTCTTGCCCATAGTTGCATCTAGTCAGTTTCTGAACCCGGCTGGACCCCTCAGGTGTGCCACAGCAACAACCAACACATAACAGCCACGATGCACATAGGCGACGACGACCATCCACGGCGTCGGCCCGCGAAACCACGTGTGTTTGCATGACGATTACTGCAGCTGATCACAAACCGCGACACAAAAAGCTAGTTTTAGCAAACTTTGCTTTTGCACGGCGCCTACCACATTGTGGAAGCCGAGAACTTGAGGTCCACACCTTGTGATACACTCTGGCAGTGCGAAACACCGACAAACACAGCCTAAACCGGCACTAAAAGCTGTGCAAACCGCTCAGCCGCGTCCGCCACTCCGCAAGCGAGTGGCCACTACTCTGCAGCACCTCCGAGCCGCACCTCAAATAACCTTGTGTGCATGGTCCACTCGAGATGAGATGCACGAAGATCACGATGTAAGAATATTTTAGATGTTGACACTGACCGCCCGCCGCGGCAGAGCGCGCGCACAGCAAACATGATCTGTGCGCGCGCTCTGCCGCGGCGGGCGGTCAGTGTCAACATCTAAAATATTCTTACATCGTGATCTTCGTGCATCTCATCTCGAGTGGACCATGCACACAAGGTTATTTGAAATAGCACCATTCAGGACAAAAACACGCAGTGACTCCTTCATTCACTGAACCTCCAAAAACTGCAACCCCCTTCCTAGATCGATTGCCAGCATTGAAGACGTTCCTCATTTTTGAACCACATTAGCCAACGTTGTATATGTAGATCATTGACTCTTCTGCTTCGTGTTCTCTTGTTTCTATTTAATCTGTTCCAATCATCCGCTCCCCTCTGTAATGCCCCAGGCCTTGAGGGTAGAAATAAATAAAAAAACAGATAAACAGCATCAACAATTGGAAGCACTGCATGGCTAACTCCGCCAACAAGGGGTTGTGCCTGCTATGCTGTTTAGCAAATGTTGTGAGCTAAGGCGATTGGTGTGAAAAGATGTCGACAAAACGGCGCAAAGGCAAGGAGGTATGAAGAGAACATTCCAGTCTTTCGCTTCGCTCTGTCTCCCCTCCCTAACTAGTCCCCCACAAGCTTCTTATCCTTCCTTGAAATTCACAGCAGTCCTTGCTGTCATGTCCTGTTTCTTCCTTTTTTGCACAGTGACTGGTTTTACCCCCTTCCCACTTCGCTAATCTCTCTGCCATCTCCCACACAATGTTAGAGACCGTTTTCGTTATTCTGCCTGCTTCACAGCACATCTCCTTGCAGTGTGGAGCCAACTTCCCACAGCAGCTGTTTCGTGTCTGTAGTGTGTTCAGTTTGAAAGTTCCCTTTGACTGCATACTACTGCCAGTGTTGTGTGTGAACAGCAGTTATTCCTACTGATGCAGTAGTGAAACAGCATTTTACTGATCTCTGAGCATTTGTGTGTCCTCCAGTGTTCCCGTTTCCATGACACTTTTTGTCTTTCGTGTAAGTTCTCACCTTCCCTCTTATACTTTGCTACTGCCATGGTGGCTTTCGCTGCTGAACCTAGTAATTGCAGGACTGAATCCTGGCTGTATTTTGATGAAGGCAAAATATAAACAAACGTGCATGTTGTGCGAAGTCAGTGCATGTTAACCAAAGGCAGGTGGCTGGAATTCATCCGGGGCTGTCCACTACACTGTCGCTCATAACCAAAACGCACCCTTTGGACATTACGCCAAACATACACATGGTCACTGTGTCATAAGAGTAAGTCAGCACTCATACTGTGCCAGCCTCTTCCTGTGTCCTACCCCCATGCTATTTCCTTGGCATAAAATGCTCTGGAAGCTCAGCTGCTGGAGCGCTTAGCAGTTTGGCACAAGTTTATATGGCTTAAATTCCTGGCTCCACGAGCCATATTTTGACGCCATATCACGGATAGCATGGCACTGACATTCTGATGCACTGAGCCCAAGGTAATAAAATTAATCGTGCTTCATGGCCTCGGCCACATGGATTTATTAATGAACCGGATGTTTTGGCCCTCCGTTTCCATGCAGCAGCTACTCCAAAGATACAACGATCGCTTGAACAAACTGTTCATATACCAAGTGGTAATGCCGAAATTCACCAGCGCAGCAAGGTCTGACGCCTGATTTACTCGGCTGCAGTGGATGTGCTGCCAACGAAGGCAGATCAGCAGAGTCGAATTTCTCAGTTGGGGTTTCCCTTTGCAGTCCCCCCAGAAAAGCGACAACACATGAACGGGCCGTCGCGCTTGGATACCGGTAAGGGTGCACAGTGGGCAAAGCGAAAGCGACAGGCGCGCGCAGCAAGCGGAAGGCGCCACGGGCGTCTGTCGAAGGCCCGCATCGCGCCGACGCGGCGAAAAGCGCTCGACAGTGATCGCACAACAGCTGCCGACGAACGGTGGCCAAGGAACAACAACGTCGCTGCCACGCACACACCGAGACGAAAGCACACACACCAAGCAACCAAGGATCGCGGCTACTCACTTTGGCCGGGCATCGTTAGTATCGTCGAAAGGTGTCCTAGGCGTGCAGGGTGTTACGAAGGGCAAGTGCAGGCACCGGCAACGTTGCCACGGAATCGCACTGCGCTCGCTCAAGGTGCAGGAAACGCCTCAGAGGCTGCACGATCCACCACGGCCGCCTATTTGCAGCAAGGTGAAATATCCTCGCAGCGGAGACAGCTGCATAATGCACTTTCGAGCAACAACTGTTACGCGTTCACACCGTGGCACGGCGGCCGTGGCAATGTCTAAACCATATGGAGCAATGCGATTAGGTTCTCCTCACCTAGCACGACTGACGGATCACCTGTTGCTCGATCCCGATGTAATGACGCCAACAGCTCCCGACAAATCACTCGGCAAAGGACACCCGCCCGCCCACACCGCAAAAAAGCGGCTGCTGCTGCTGCTGAATGGCTGGATTGTCTTGTTTAGCTTTTGTTTATTCAAATGACGTCATTTATTATGGTTATCGCTCTTACACTAAATGATAACATTGTTGCGCTACTCAACAATAACAATGAAAATAATGAGCGTAAAATTAAGCAGAGAAATTTTGTTTTAAAAACTTGCAGCGTCGCCTAGCAACGTGTGCAACGCTAAGACGTCACGATTATCAACATGGCGCCTAACACGTGTTGACTAATTACGGAATTACGGTGTAGCGAACTCATCAGATGTGTTGCCTGTACTACATCGTTGTGAGCAGCGCTTCCGAGGCGCCGTCCTGAGCCTTTTAGCCCTCTAGAGCGCAGCGGGAATTCCGCCTGAAATTTTGTGCTACCCAGGCATTCCAGCAGCGATGATGAAGAAGCGCCTCTTCGTCGGTAACCTCGGGTCCACCGTGACAGATCGCGACCTTAAAGAGAAATTCGCAAGGTTCGGCGACGTCGACAACGTCGAATTGCACACGAAAAAGGACGAGTCCGGCAAGCCTTTTAAGACGTTCGCCTACGTGGACCTCAACACCGATCAAGAGAAACTCGTCAACTGTGAGTCGATCACACGTAGTGCTCGGCGAACAGTTCCCACAGCCAGCGCGTCATTTTAACCCCTTGCGTTTGTTTTATTTCTTCCTTATCAGGCATCAAAACTTACAACAACGCCAAATGGAAAGGCTACAATATGGTCGTGCAAGTAGCGAAAGAAAGCTACATCCAAAGGTGGGACCTCTAGTGCAGCTTCTGTTCTTTGGCCGCACACCACACCTTTCACTTTCGTTTTCGCCTTCCTGTAAAACACAACAGCGCAAAGCATACAAAGGCAACGAAGGGCACAACACCACTGTAGACTTTCCTGAAAGACTCTCCCACAAAGGTTTTAAGTTCTTCCGAAAAAAAAAAATACATCCATATAACAAAATACCTTCTACAAAAACAGCAAATTTTTGGCGCTGACAGCAACAAGAAGCCTTCGATCCTGACAGTAATGGCAGTTCTTAGTTAAAGTGATCAAAGGTGACGATGGTACAATCATAGTAACACTCCAAAATGTGCGAAATCTGTGCATCCACTCCAGAGGACTTTTCTGTGTGTAAATGCTGTAAATAAAATGCTATGTACTTAAAAAGGTGTCACATGAAAGAATTAATGGATTGCAGCCCTCTTTCCAAATAGACATAAGTTCATGACTTTTACTTGTGTCCATTTCACTTTTGGTTAATGTTAAGCTCTGTGCAGATGGCTGAGTTTTGTATGGAACGGTTGTACATTTCATCATCATGTGCAATTAAATAGTAACCTCATGAAAACGAGTGCTTAGTATGAACAATAGCAAATGCCCCTAAATTTTGGAAAAAGACTGTTTTATGAGAATTACGCTCTAGAAAAGTGCTCTTCATTTGTCTGTGGTGCAACAACATTTCATTGTCAGAGGTAACAGTGCAAATATCTGGGCCTATGGATAACTGGTAATCTTTCCTGGACAAAGTATGTTGATAACTTTGCGGCCAGTCAGCCCGGCCGCGGTGGCTCAGTGGTTACGGCGCTCGGCTGCTGACCCGAAGGACGCGGGTTCGATTCCGGCTGCGGCGGCTGAATTTCGATGAAGGCGAAATTCTAGAGGCCCGTGTACTGTGCGATGTCAGTGCACGTTAAAGAACCCCAGGTGGCCGGAATTTCCGGAGCCCTTCACTACGGCGTTCCTCATAGCCTGAGTCGCTTTGGGACGTTAAACCCCAATAAACCAAACCAAACTTTGCAGTCAGTTCTCTCCGTAAATTGTTTTTCTTGAGGCACTCATTGAAGTCCTCTACACCTAGTGTGCGTCTTCTATCGTGTGCCTTCTTCCTTATTGGCCCATTGCTGGAATAAGCTGTAATTATCTGGGGCCCATTCAAGTCAACCAGTATTAACAAAGTAGAGCAAGGTATTCAGTTTTACCTTTAATTAATATGGCTTTTATAGAGCTTTTGTTGGTTTTCTTTAAAGTGGTCAGCGATCATTATAACATTCATACTTCTCTTATTTTTGCTTACTCATCATGTTATGAGAGAAAGGCATGTTCTGAAAGTAACACCTTTAAAGACGCAAAGTAATGGTTTTAAATATTCTTTCTTGCTGAGAGTGACTGTTGACTGGAATGGCTTTAATGATGAGGCTGTTTACTAAAGTCTAGTGCTATTTGAAAAATGCCTGCAGGTCTGCATGTTAGGAAACAGTGTGGGCTAAGATGTACTCTGTAGTAAGATACAACTTAAAAGCAAGGTCTGAGACATCCTGGTATTACTCTGCTGGCAAATCGCAACAGTAAACAAAATCAGATTTTTAACGTTTCAGTACAGTGCTGTACATTGTCGAGACATTGACACCATATCAGTGCATAGTACTTGCCACGTGGTGGTGATGACAGACAGGCAGACTGGTGTAGATGTGAAATCAGCTATTTCTGCATTCGGAGTACAGTCCTCCCACTCAGAAAAGCCCCTTGCATATCGGGGCACCTTCCAGGCACCCACCCTCGAGAAGCCCACCCAGGAGCAGAATGAAAAACTGACAGTGAAATCAAATTCAAAGATGCAATGAGAAAGGAATCAATGTAAAAGTGAAATGCACAACCAGTACTGCTAACGCAAATTTGTTGCATCACATTGCATGATCACCAGTGCATTTTTTTGTTGGATGAATTTGTACACACAAGAATAAAAAGCAGTTCATTGCGGCTATGGAATCGGGATGATTGTTGCTCTCATTATCATCAGCCTCACTACGCCCATTACAGGGCAAAGACCTCTCCCATGTCCCTCCAATTAACCCTCTCCTTCGCCAGTTGCGGTCACTGTATTCCCGCAAACTTCTTAATCTTATCCACCCACCTAACTTTCTGCCGCCCCTGCTACACTTGCCTTCTCATTGAATCCACTCCATTACCCTTAAAGGTGCTCTGAAACATTTTCCGGAGAGAGCATATTAACTGCTCTGAAAAATTTTCTGGAGAGAGCATATTAACTTATCTTATTCTTCTAGTTATCTATCTTATTACCTATCTTATTCTTCTACTTATTTCGCTGTTGGGATTTTGATCTGTGGTCACTACCTGCCTCAAGTAGACATATTCTGTTACTACTTCCAGCACCTCGCCACCAAGTGTAAACTGCTGTTCCCTTCTGAGACTAATGAACATTACTTTAGTTTTCTGCATATTAATTTTTAGGCCCACGGTTCTCTGCCTGTCCAGCTCATTGATCATAAGTCACTTATAAGTTGGAAGTCATTGATCTGTCATTGATCGTCAGCCATTGAGCTAAATCAGTCTGGAGATTGTTGCTCTCAGCCGCACCTTATTTGGAGATGGCTTGAAACTTTCCAGGCAGTGTGCTTTAGGAAACAGTCTCATGCATCAAAGAGGCTGCCGTGCATGATCACAGTTTTTCCCAAATGACCTCGTTGCATATATTGAGCACACAGTTGATTATTTAACTTCTTTTGAAAACCAGAAAGTACTACCATAATTTCTGGACTATGGTCCACACCCGTTGTGTGGTTTGCAGGGCTCAGTTTTGGCTTAGAAAAGTTGTACATTTCTGTTATTCCACTGCGGTGGCTCAGTGGCTTTGCGTTTGATTGCTGATCTGAGGGTTGCAGGGATGAATCCCGTCTGTGGCAGCCGCATTTTCACAGAGGTGAAATGCAAAAATGCCATTCTTCTGTACGATGTCAGAGGAGGAGGAGGAAGAACATAATCTGAAGGGTTTGTGTGTGCAGCCTGAGCGTAAAGTACTGTACATAGGCAGCTTTCACGGGTGCGTTACTAAAAAGAAAGGCACCATTACTCATTACTGTTTTCCATTCACAAAGAAGAAAATCTCTGCACTTTTCCTATCTTCATCAAACTGCTTTGCTGTTGTCTGGGGCACATTCAACCAGCAGATAATATGGCAACTATTGATAGCATGGACCACCTGCTGTAGGCTGTGCCTGGTCATCTGTGCCCATGCTTGCAGTGCCATTTTGTAGGCTGTCCATTTGTGTGTTTTGTGTGCATATGCAAAGTTGATGGCTGAGAAGCTTCTAGAGAGACGTTTTTTGCCTTCGCTAACTGAAAAATTTTTGTTCACAGGATACAGCGTGAGGCCAAGGCCCGTGCAAGTCAGGACACAAAGAATGTGCTGCCCGGTTCTGTATCCTTGTTCTGAGCTTCATCCATCAGGGAAATTTTTCAGTAGTTTTTGCAATTGCTAGCAGAGTAGTAACTTGGGCTAGTTTGCTGGGGGTTCATTGTGCAGAAAGCCTTGCCAGACTGATCAGTAGAACGCTTCATTTGTTTTTCATTCTTGTGTTTTAAAAATTCAGGGGGCACTTGGTCTCTCTAAAGTGCTGCAAGGCGAAAGCCTTTCCTGGCGCACTGTTTGGCATTGACTGCCAGACTGTTTGTGCTTTACTAGTGCTTTATTTGAGTACACACTTTGGCCACACATTACAGCTACACACTTTGACTGCCGACTTTGCTTCTTTAGCACGACTTTCTCTCTGCTTCGATGAGTTCGGTTGTATCCATGGCTCTGTTCGAAGTAATGAGGTATCTATGCGGTCACCCACGGATGCCTTACGCCCCCTGTCGGAGCGGACAACAACTGTTTTTTATTAGTTCTCGTCTGCTCCAAAAGGTGCGTCAGGCATTCATGGGTGACCTCAAAACTTTGAATCCGCACACTCTGTCGTCATAACCATTTCGACCAACCAAAAAGCGTGACACCTCTGCTGACAACCTTCTGTCGACAACGATGAGGCATTAAAGGTTTTCACCTTAATAATCAGTACGGCACGGTTTTCTGTGCAATGTTTCTATGACAACGAGCACCTGTTTATATGAGGCACTGTTGAAGCATGCACTGCTTTCACACCTCAGGCATTTGAGGGAGGCCTTACTTGACACAGACGCTGAGCCTTTTGTGGTGTCACACGGAAATGGCACGTTTTGGGTGGCTTTGTTCTTCATGATTCATGCTGGTATGGTGGCAGTGAAGGCCCTTCGCAGTGAACCTAATTTTGGCTGGTAGGGGTAGCGGTGGCAACAAGTGGCACCAGCTGCAGAAGTGCTGTGGTGTACCTGTATACGTGTGTGTGTGTGTGTGTGTGTGTGTGTGTGTGTGTGTGTGTGTGTGTGTGTGTGTGTGTGTGTGTGTGTGTGTGTGTGTGTGTGTGTGTGTGTGTGTGTGTGTGTGTGTGTGTGTGTGTGTGTGTGTGTGTGTGTGTGTGTGTGTGTGTGTGTGTGTGTGTGTGTGTGTGTGTGTGTGTGTGTGTGTGTGTGTGTGTGTGTGTGTGTGTGTGTGTGTGTGTGTGTGTGTGTGTGTGTGTGTGTGTGTGTGTGTGTGTGTGTGTGTGTGTGTGTGTGTGTGTGTGTGTGTGTGTGTGTGTGTGTGTGTGTGTGTGTGTGTGTGTGTGTGTGTGTGTGTGTGTGTGTGTGTGTGTGTGTGTGTGTGTGTGTGTGTGTGTGTGTGTGTGTGTGTGTGTGTGTGTGTGTGTGTGTGTGTGTGTGTGTGTGTGTGTGTGTGTGTGTGTGTGTGTGTGTGTGTGTGTGTGTGTGTGTGTGTGTGTGTGTGTGTGTGTGTGTGTGTGTGTGTGTGTGTGTGTGTGTGTGTGCGCGCGCGCGCGCGCGCGCGCGCGCGCGCGCGCATATGCTCCAGCAAGAAGCGGAGCTGCATGTCTGTTTTCCATTTTTCCATGCTGCTGTCATGTGGCCTAGGCTTTCCCCTGCCTGTGCCATGGCCACAGCACCAGGCATTGAAAACAGGGGATGTCTGGACCCCAGCATATTGTGCATGCCAGAGCAAGCATCACAGCCGCCATGCACACGGTGTTGGTTGCAGTCATGGCATCCCTGGTGTCACTGCAGTGCTGTTCTTGGCCTGCCCACGTGTTCCATTGACATGGAATGCCTGCTTAGCACCGTATCAGCCCATACCGCAAACGGGGCCATGTTCGAATTTTGTTGAAAGTTAAAACATGCCGTTTCTCTTTATCGGATTGTAGTGCATACTTAAGGGGAGACGCGGCTTTTGGAGGTGAAATTGTTTATTTTTTTGCGTAATGAAATGAAATTTAAAATTTCACGGAAATATCTTGAACAGTTTGAAAATTATTTATTTTTATATGCTTCTTTGCTATACCAAACTTACACAAAGCCTGGTGTGACAAGAATATGTGGTAAGAGTCTGCAGTCACTCTTAAGTTTTACCCAAAGGAATGGTTGATGCTTTGACATTCTCAAAATACTTTTAGCAGCCTGATATTTTTCTACTCGGACTTCTATATCCACGCTTGCCTTATGCACTCATTTGCGTCATGAAAACTAGTGACTGAATAAAAAATTACATAGTAATTTTAAAATTTAGGAACGTCACTGCATAAAGAAGTTATCAAGGAACGCACTGTAACAAATCACATAAAAAATCTGTGAGGCCATTGTCGTGCACTAAGTTTTCTGCAGGCAGGGCTGTCAGGGCAAAAAAAACGCTTTTGAGAAAATTGGCATTTTCACAGTGATTTCAGCCAGTTTATTGCTACCTAAAATTACAGAAACATTTTTTGAAGTCGCTTCTGGGCTGTTTTCGGGGAAAGTTGATTAAAATATACCTTATGGATATGAACTCTGGTGTTTTCTAGAGTTCAGTTTTTTTTTTCGAGATTTTCAGGATTTGAAAGCCGCGTCCCCCTTTAACTTGTTCTGAAACAAATAAAATGTGCCGTCATAGTCAGCGAGGCCCCAAATGTTGCCTTTGAAGCTGAGAGAAGTTTTTCTCTCAGATTTTTTTTCCCTTATACTTAGCAAGGTTTCAAGCATTCATGCTGACATGCTCTTGTTGGGAGTCTGCGAAGTTCTTGGTTGAATGGCTTTAATGGCAAGAGGGACCATTGAAGAGGCCACCATCAGAGTGGGGGAATAGAAAGAGAAGGAACCTACACTGTCATATCGTGTGCGAAACCAGGACAAAACAAGCATGCGCATACACGTTCGTTCAGTCAGTCAGGAGAGGTTGAGCTGGAGGTGATGCACAAATAGGACAGTTTCCCAGCAAAAAAATTCATGAGCATCTTTCATCATTATCATCTTCATCATTTATTTTACCCTTAAAGACCTCTGTTGAAGCATTACATAAGGGGGGGGACAAAGCAAATACAACTGAGAATAACACGTTATTACAACACAATGCAATACAATAAAATGAAAAACGATACATTACAATACAACACTGGTCAATAATGAATGGTGAATGGCTGAATTAGGCGGTAACAACAACAACAACAAGAAAAAGAATAAGTGTAACTGGGTGAAGTTTGAGACAAATGGGCAGTCTTTTAGCAGCTTCTGGCTAAGATACGACAGGGCTGAAATGGGTTCTGCAGAGCTGCTGCTACGGAGAAATCCGATAAGTCTGTGTCTCTGCATTCACACCTGCCTTCTACCAACTGTGTTCTTTAGCATATACTGGAATTTAAATAAAAGAGCAAATACACTGCTGCGCACCGAAAGGTGGGAAGTGTTGTGCGATGATACCTGGAGGCTTCTTGACTGCACCCCATGACAGCAGGCTGAGCCGGCCCCTTTGAAGAAGGTAAAACAGGAGAAGGCCGACTGGACAGACCGGGTGCGCGTCAAGACCGAGAAGCCTGACTGGACGGAGGGCGTGCGAGTCAAGGTTGAAGAGCCTGACCGGCCTCCGAGGCAGACATGGCAGAGCGACTGGAGGACTTCTCAGGAACTGCCTTCAAGAGGGCAGCAACAGGTGCGCTGGTTTTATCAGGAAGGAGCTACCTTTCCCCTCTCCACATCTGCAGTTCAACCTGTATTGCCAGTAGAATTTAATTCTAAGAATGCTGGAGCGCTCGCTGGCATTGCACTCATTCATCTGCCATGGGAATTATGGGAAGTGCACGGACCTTAGCGAAGCTGGTTTGTATACGTATAGTGCTCCTTGTGATGCACAGCTCTAACACAGCTTGCTCCATGCATATACGACGAGTGCAGAATATAGTACTGCTATAAAGTGGGCATAAGAGATAGTGTATGCTTAAAAAAATAGCGTGCTTCGAAGTGAACATCTGTCAAATGCTATTTTTCAAATTGAGTCTTATCACACACTCACGTTATGTGCGCTATTTCGCGTATTTCGCTTTTGGGGCTCTTGTGTGTGTTAAAATATTGTTTCCGAAATGGCAGATCTCTGGATTCGTCATTGTTACTGCCACTTTCTGTACATTGGCAGGCCGTAAATGGGGCACCAGGCTTTCACTTTGTCTCATCTTGGCTATAACAAAATGTATAAGCAATAATTTTGCTTAATTTTTTTTATTTACACCAACAGTTCTGCCACTTCTAGGCTTAAAGAGGAGCGCTGGTTTGTCGACAGATGGTTCCCGTTTTAACAACCAGATGGCACTACTGGGCTGAGCTTATTGTTGCATCTCTGTTTGCATATCTTGAACCAGCTGTGCGAATGTGGCAAATGGTGTAACGTCCCTCAGAATGCTTACCTTTAATGTACAAAAGCGTGTATGCACTTGTGGTGTGTAGACAGTGCTGATTTATGCTTTTTTTTTTAATTGTATCTGTGTACACCCTGAGCAGACGGCATGCAGACAACAAGGCATGGAGGAACATGTTTAGTGCACTCTCTTGATTGGCTGAGGAAGTCTCTACCTTCCATAGTGCTGCAGAGAACTTAGGAGATGGTGTATAGGTTAATGAACTATCACGCAGTTTTGCTTACTAAATGGCTTTGAACTAACAATCTAGTTATGTTGCTAGGATTGAGGAATGATCTAACAGTGCCAGTAAAAAAAGGTTCTTTTCTTCTTTTTTGTGAAGCTCTGCAAGCAAGACAGCAATTCTGTGCCAAATGTGAACTGGGTGTGTTGTGGATGAGTGTACATGTCCGATTGCAAAAAGCCACAAAAACGAGGCAGAGGGAACCTGCCATAATGGCAGGGCTGAATGAGCTACCCCGGTGGTGGCTGACACCCAAGGCAAGGTCCTCTGCTCCAGTATTCTTTGTATGGAATAGTACAGTGCTGCGCAGTTTGGTGTGCAGTATCTGGGCACTTGTAACCTACTGCGAGGTTTTACAGCGCTTGTCTTGTTGTTGTCCCGCCTTTTTTGTGCTGTTCACCAGTATGAATGCATACCAACTCGCCCAGATCTCAGCCTTACTAAAAGGTTTTACATACTTGAATTTAGTAGAGCGTAAAATATACAGGCAGATGAGGTGCTTCTTCTGTGGGCGCACTAAACATGCCACATACTTTTGACACTAAATATATGAGGGACATGAGTTAAACTCTAACATTTTACCTTTACGTATTTTAATGTGACAGCTTTAAAGGTGCACTGAAGAGGAATCTGAACTTGTCTTTTTGCCGCGGGAACTCGATCTACACGTTCCTAGCATTCTTAGAAACTGTGACTTATTGCCCTGTATGGCCGATTTCCCAAATGAAATCGAATTAACGGCTGGTTCCCGCCCTTTTCTTTGAATTCTGCCTCGTACGGTGGGCGGAGTCGACCAACGCGTGGAGTGCCTTTCACCCAGTCCCGTGGCGGCTTGCCGCTCTGCCATCGGCGGAGTAATACGTTGTAGTCCGTAGTAGCAAATAGTCCGCGCGTATTTTTATTTCTTCGGGCTTATTTTGCAGCTATATTATCTGCGAATGAAACTATTTATTCATGGAAACCTCAAAAACAAAATAAAGCGAAAGCAAAGCCTCCACGGAGCTGGCTGAAAGGAACTTCACGCGTTGGTCGACTCCGCCCATCGTACGAGGCAGAATTTAAAAAAAAGGGCGGGAGCCGGACGTTAATTCGATTTAATTAGGGAAATCGGCCATACAGGGCAATAAGTTGCAGTTTCTAAAAATGCTAGGAACGTGTAGATCGAGTTCCCGCGGCAAAAAGACAAGTTCAGAATCCTCTTCAGTGCACCTTTAAGGGTCCCCGTCGTACAAACGCTGGCATCGTCTGCGTCAGCCATTAGCAGAAATTTCTGATGGAAGTGAAGAATTGAGATGCAGCGATGCAAGAGGACAGGGGTTTGAATCCCGGTGGCGTGCAATTCTCTACCTGGTTAAAAAGAAAACTCTGCGTGGCGATGGAATTGCATAACCAGTCCTGGCGTGCGGCCTGATCTCGGTGACCAGAACCGACAACGCACTCCCTCACCAGAGAAGGATTTGGCCACCCTGGTGTAGTACTTGGCCACAATGTTCTGTTAACAATCCAATTAAAATTCAGGAGGAGGTCAAAGAATGTTTGAATTGACGCCAAATTTCTCGGGAAGGTCCCTGCAACCAAAGGAAAGTAATTGAGCTGAAAACAGAATTGAGTTAATTTGGGTTTGGGCGGGAATTGAACCCAGAACCTTTGAATTGCAAGACGGGTACATTACCCATAGGCCACGAAGGTTTGTTGGTTCAAGCTGAATAAAGGTGGACCTAGTGAATGTGTTGTGGTTTTTGACTTATTGAGATGTGTACTGGTGCATACATGAGCAATTATGAGTATGCTAATTAGGAATGAGGTCATTATGGGAGTGTTGAGTAGACAATGCGAACGGGACTTGGTAATGAAAGAAATCAAGACGAAAACTCATCTGGTCAGGGTGAATTATAAAACGTGACATAGCAGACGCTGACCACAACATAGAAAAGAATAACAGAATAATAAGAATAACGTCCTTGTAATTCTTTTCTATGTTGTGGTCAGCGTCTGCTATGTCACGTGTTATGACTTGATAATGCTGTCACATTCTACTCTTAAAAATGAAGCTTAAGTATCCCCCAAATTTTTTTCCTTTCTTGCACTTTCTTCAACCACTAAGCAAAAATAGAATCGTGCACCTCCTGGCATGCAGATCTTCAGTTCATTTCCTCTCAAAGACTGCTCGTTCCTTGCGCATCTTGACTGAGTCACGCACCTTTCAGGTAGATGTGTCCAGCGATGTCGTGCTGGACTAGAGTGGCCCTTACAGCAGTCCACTGAGTGGGCACTTGTGTGAACTGAACACTTGTTGCAGGCGTCCTCCCCAGGCGAGTTTGCTGAAGAGAAGGCGTTTCTCTTTGACGATGAAGAGCGGCCCCGTGGCGGCATGCCTGTGCCCCAGTGCCAAGCAGACGTGGCACTCCTGAGGCATGCCTGGGGACAGCGGCTGGGCACTGCTTACGAGGACGCGTACGGGGACGATGACCTGGAGGTGGTGCCTGCCAGCAAGGACCCCGAGCAAGAACGGGAAGCCAAGCGGCAGGCGGCCAACGCCAAGCGGCTGGCATCGCTCAAGGAGCGCTTTGCCCAGAGCCACACTCAGCGGCGCCTGCTCCAGTCGGCGCTCAGCTCAGTGGTGAGTCTCCACAGCTCGACATTCGCATTGCTTTTCTTATGAGCACAGCTTTTCTTGCCGCACAGCAAGCTGTCTAGCATCTGTGTTCCATTGTTTGTTATTCTTCTTGCCATTCGCAACTGGAATCGTCAGCTCCCGGAAAGCGTGGCATCCGTCACTGACCACGTCACATTTGTCGACAGTCTGAAGTGCTTCCTGAGGCTGTGAATGTTGTACAAGCCGCATATATCTACCTGCAATGACGTATTTGCTTCATGTTCGAATTTTGTGTGCACTCGCCGGTTTTTGTATTTTCTGCGCGTTCTAAACTTTGATTGTACCCCCCCCCCCCCCCCCCATGTAATGCCCGCATGGGCCTTTAGGGTAACTGAATAAATAAATAAATTGGTACTTATATATTCTGGCATGTCAGCTATACCGCCGTCAAATGCAGAAAGATAAATACGGGAATAAAAAAATTTGTTGTTATTTAAAGTGGGAAAAGTTAACTTTTTATGTAATTAATCAATTCATGAACAATCCGATTAGCTGGCAGCTTCTGCAGGGGTACATCTTTGTCATCCTGCTGTTCATCTGTGCAAGGAAAAGAACATTTAATACAATTAATGTGTCGTTTCTGAGCAATGCACGTAGAGGAACAAATTTATTTATTTATTTCATTTTCAGTACACCCGGCAGAAGCTGGACCATTATAGGAGGAGAGTGGGTACAACAGTAAAGCGATCAGCAGTTAAATAAAATCACATGAAAAAAAAAAAAGAGAGGGAGGACAAAGGAGCGCATGTATCAAGGCTAGGGAAACAGAAAGGTAAACAAGAGTAGGAACAACGGTACATTCAGTCTACAATCTTTGGTTTGGAGGAACAGTGCAATCACAAATTAGAAGTGTGCCATGATGGCAACTGTGTTTAAAGTGCTTGAAGGTGTGGTTGTGGCTCACGTGTTCGTATCATCTGTGGTTGCGTGCCGGAGTGTTTGGAACTTCCGAAATTCTTCAAATTATACGCAATGCACTGCAGCCGGGGATTTTCGCGAATTTGCATTGTCCCAAAAATCATAACAACCGTGTTCATATAATTGAGATTCTTTGAGATTCTGCTGTATGTTCCTGCCAAGAGAGTCGAACAAGGAGGTGTTCTCAGTTCTGGAGGGCCTTGGTAGGCGCCTTCACCTTATATAATTTGATCGTGATAGCTGGTTTTACTCCTGGGCTGTGGCCTCTGGTGCGCTGGTGTCCTTTGAGAGTGAGAGTTTTTGAACCGTTTGCTCCCCATAAATGGGCCACTGGTGATGTAGTCCTCTGCTCTAATTTTCCGTCCAACCAGGACAGCGGAGCCCCACCCACTGCAGAGCCAAGCAGTCACAATGTGAGCCCTCTGCTCTCACGTGACCTCAGTTCATGGCTTCATAGAATGGAAAGTTGGGCTTGCTGGTTCAGTGAAATCTCGTTGAATCGAACTTCGGGGGAATGTAAAAAAATGTTCGAATTATCGAATCACCCTGAAAACAACTAACAAAAATACTTGCATCACAATAAATTTATTTGATGAGAGACCGGGCAATGGATGCATAGTTTTGAGATGTGAATGGCGCTGACTACCTTTAACGGTAGAGCTCCGCTGCTATTATGTTGCGCACTTCACAAGCAGCGCATCGTATGTGAGGATGCTTCACTGCATAAACTGCAAACGTGTGACAAGTGCACAGCTTCGGCACACTGGAAGAATGGAAGAATCATGTGGATGGAAACGCTTAACAGCACTGAAGCAATGAAGAAAAAAGGGGCTAGAAGAGACTATTAACTCGCGACAGATAGTGCCCAAAATGGCACACAGTTGGGCTCGGTTGGCTGGCTGATGTGAGCTGCCATGCAGCTCAGAAAAGCGAAACTAAAACTACGCGGCACAACTTAGATTTAGTGAGCATGCGATCCCATAGACTTACATTGGTGTTGGTGGGACCACATCAACAGTTCGAGTTATCTAGATTTTTTAATTAACAGAGTTTGAATTAATGAGCTTAACAGGTGCTGATTATCAGCTGGAAGAAAAAATATAGTAGAACTCTGTCATAGTAAAGTGACTCGGATTGGCAAAAATCTTCACTATATCAGTACTATATCAATTGTTGGTGAAGGCATGACTCTGATAATGATTGCGATTGAACGTAGAATAAATGCCGCTTCTTCCTTGATTGTTGCGTTGTTTTTAGTTGGAAAAAAAAAATTCTTTTTCACGCGTTGCGTGCATAGGCTGCACCCTAGAATTGGCTCTCGAATCTGGAAAAAAACTGCAGCCCTCACACGTGTTTATAGGGCACACTATGTACTCACAGTGTGCGCAGTGTGACTGATGATCCCAGTATCGGTTATGTACAGGCAGCAAGTACTTTGTGCTGGAAGGTGTGGTCGTGCCTCATGCATTTGTATCATTTGCAGTGGGGTGGGGGGTTGTTTGCAACATCCAATTTCAGCTCATTGTACACAGTGCACTCTAACTAGGGCATTTCATGAATTCGTCTCATTCCTAAATTTGTATGATTCAGGATCTTATTGAGATTGTACTACAAACACAAGTGTTAATGATGACAGTAGATATTTGTTCCTTTGAGACACCAGTTATCATTTCGGTTGAAAGGATAACTGGTATGTATGGTAAGTATGTAGTTTACCCTGGCCTCAAAAAAGCCACTTCGTTAGATCTCCAATGGAACCCACCAGTGGTTAATTTTTTTCCGGAATGTACAAAATTTCTTACAAACTGTCAGAGGAGTAGGAAACTAATATTAAAACACCCAGGATTTGTGTAATTGATACTCTAGGGGTCGTATATAATTTTGAGTTTCAAAGATGCAACTGATGTAAGAAATGTAAAAAAAAAATGACTTCAATACTGGTGGCAAAACCTGCCAACAAGAAAATGGCAGAGGCTGTGGTACCAAGCCCATTTTTTTGTGAAAAACTGTTTGCTGTGTTTGCTAGTTGGCATGGAAAAGCACTTTGTTTTGTATGACGAAGGATGCTAAATTCATTTGAAATGAAGAAATTGGTGCTAGATAAAGTGCGCTCTCAGGAAAAGCTATGGGTTTGCTGTGTACACAGTTATGTAGAAAGCACATTAAAGGGCCCCATAACAGTTCTGAAGGTGGCTACGAATGCATGCATTACGTAGAGTAAAGGCTATTGAGCATTCATGCTGCATACAACTCCTCAAAACCAAGCCAATAATTTACAAATAATTTTTTAAAATTCCAATTTCCCCTTCGTGCAGCTACCCACCGTCACGCACGAAAGTTAGCGAACCCTTTCCAGTGACTTTTTCATGCTCGCGCTCTCCTCCGTTTCATGCTTCTGCATAATTCTCTTCAGAGATGGCTATCGGTTAGATTCTTTCGAGTGTCACGCCGCTACCATGGCCACGGCCAGTCAGCAGCATTGTTCCGGCAGGTTACAAAGCTCCGCCCCCTGGGAGTTCCTGCGCATGTCGGCTGTGTGGCGGCCGTGTATAGCCGACCTTTCAGCGCGCAAAATGTGACGAGAGGAGAGGGAAGGATGCACAGATACTTAATTCCCAATTTTCACTGTAGATAACCCAGCTTTTACAAATTACGTAAAGAAAACTCGCGCTCTAGGATATTCATGGAGCGGCGTCTTTTAACATCCCAGGCATACGACAACTTTACTGAGAGCCCCTCTCAGAACTCCTTCAAGTGGTCACGCATAAGCATACAGAAGGGCAAATAATTAGCACAACAAAAATATTCACAAGACTGTCAAAAGGGGTATCAATGGCAAATACTCTGGTCAAAGCAGTATATGGCTTACCATTTAGCAATACAAAGAGGCTGAAAATAATGCCTGAAAATAATGCATGAAAATAATAAGTCGCGTCGCATCATCTCCCGTCTTTGCCTTCTGCACTGCTTCTTTTACCACCCTGCTTCCAGACACCCTTTGCTGCAACCACCGCTCAGAACGTCCAATCGCCTAAGCCTCAGCCTCTCCATAGCAGGTATCAGGAGCCGCACTTCAGCCATGAACAGTTAATTTTTCCCCGACACGATTACTCTCTGGAATGCCCTACCTAACGATATAGTTTTATGCGACGATCGCAAATCGTTTCGCACAAAACTTGCCAGTCGTTTCCACGATGTGTAAGCATTTCATCTGTGTTATCATCAATCATTCATTGACTTTCAACTTTGCTTGCCGCCGCACGTGCGTTTCTTGCTTTTTCCACACCATCCCACGAGTACCTTGATGCTCTTTATTTGTTTATTTTTCTTGTCTTTTATAATTTGTAGGGTTTGTGTTAATTGTGCCTGCCTTCATCATGCCTTCATCATGAAAATGAACTAGTACAAATTGAACTGAGAACACGTCTTCACTCCCCCAGGATGGCTCGGACCGCAAGCGGCGCATTGTCTTCAAGGACAGTGATGAGGAGGAGGAGGATGGCGGCAGAGCGGCCCCTGCGAGCCAGCACCCCCGCGGTGCAGGCCAGAGGAGGCTGGCGCTCTTTGATGAGGACGAAGGAGAAGAAGAGGGGGAGATGGAAGAGGACTTCCTGGATTTCCGACTGCGGCCGCAGTTTGAGGGACACAGGGGTCACAAGGTGGGTGGCTCCCCTCACCTCGTTGATGGTGGTTATGATGGATTTTGATGGCGTCTGTGGTGCCAGCCACAGGTCTGTGTGCTCACCCAATCTCTGGAGCATATGTGTGTCTGCATCTGGTGATTACGTGGCTGTATAGCATTCTGGTGAGACTTCATTGGTGGTGAAATTTCATTGTAGCAGCTTTGGAAAATTCTCCCACTTCAACCAGAGGCTCGTTTCAACAAGGGGAAGCTTTGGGCCAGTTGGTCTGACATGTTGAAGAGGAGGAATAATCGCGAACTTGGACGAGACTTAAGAACGAGAAGAAGACAGGGCAAGCGGTAACTAGCAGCTGAAGTTTATTGGGAAAAAGACATGCTGCAGCAAAGGTTGCATCTGCGCATAGCGTACATAACACTGTTACATTGCAAGAACTAAGATAATGACACGTGGAACACGTGAGATGGCTAAGGAAATAAATCGAAACAAACACAAAAAGAGCAATGAGATGCCCGTCACAGGTTTAACAGAAATCGGGTCTCTTTATCTAAAAGCACCACGGAAGGCTCACTAACACACATATCGAGCCCAAGTTTGCGCATGCGTGCCGCTTCTAAAATCTCCCTTTCAAGTCTCAACCTGCCCCTTCCCCGATCATAGTAGCTTTGTTCACCTGGGGGTTGTTTGTGGTTAAACCACGCACAGAGCTTGCATGTTGCAGTAACTTTTGTTTCATTTTAAGTTTGGTGATGCTAATAACCTGGGCCCGCTGCGGGGGCTCAGTGGTTATGGCGCTCGGCTGCTGACCCAAAAGATGCAGGTTTGATCCCGCCCACGGTGGTCGAATTTCGATGGAAGTGAAATTCTAGAGGCCCGTGTTCTGTGCTATGTCAGTTCACGTTAAAGAACCCCAGGTGGTCGAAATTTTTGGAGCTGTTCACTATCCCTCATAGCCTGTGTCACCTGATTTGGCTGCGCATGATGCAAACCCATAATCGTCTATGGTGGGGTCGACGAACTGAAAGTCGCCAGCTCTGGGTTGCTTCCGAAGGGCGGCTGTAGTGCCATCAAAGGACCCGTGCAGCTTGCAATGCTGGGCTTGGCATTTCTTGCGTTGTGGCACTTTCTCCTAGCAACGACAGATGGTGCTGTCTGCCCTTTGGTGGAAATAGCATTGGCAGTTTTTGCTCCCTCGATATTGTCGCAGATGATTCCGGTTTTGCATCATGTGTGGCTGAACCATGCAGGTATTGGTGCCAAACTTCAAACTTTGCATAAGACAAGAGTTACCTGAGTACGCAAGTTTTACGTGTGGTTTCACTGCAAACGATCCTCCAGTTGAGGTGGGACAGTTTTTCAAAGCTGCTTCGATAAAGTTACAGAACACTGTACAGCTTCACATTAATAGGCGTTGAAGTGTGAAAAATGCAGACTTCTTAAGAAGGCTGCCAGTCAATTCTTTGTAGGCCAAGACAAAACAGGTGTGGTAAACAGGCTTGTCACATTGGCCTTTGCATAATTCTAAACTTGCTCGCAAAAATTAATGCTGGCTGGTGCCTCGGATGCATGGTAGTGGGATACAGATTGTCAGGGTACTGTCGGCAGGAAAAGTAAGTAGACCATGAAACCACCTTTGAAAGTTTTATTGCAGGACAGTCAGAGGACAATGAGCGTTGCAATCGCTGTCTACCATGCTTAGTGTATGCTGACCGAGAGGAGTAGTGCTCGTGCTTTTGCATAGAGAAGTATAGTGCTACAAACACACTGCACCTTGCAGTATGCTTGTTGTGAGGATTACGCTGGAAAAACTGTTGTTTTCCTGCGCAACTCTGCCTGAATGTAGTTTTTAGGAGGTCTAAATAAGACGCACCAGTTCAGCAACTGAATAAAATTACGTCTGCTCACGTGTTTCACACTTTAGACAGACCTCGTAGGTGGATTTTTTTCAAACATACAAGCCCAATTATGTGCGCAGTGGTGTCACAAGCTTCAGTTTGTTGAGCCCCGTGGTGGGCCGTGAACTTTGCTTTGACTGCTTTGAGTTGAGTGGAGTCTGGGAACCTTAAAGTGGTCATGTGTACCGATAATAGAAAGTGCCTGTTTTACATTGATGAGCAGCCTGGACCAAGTGGTTTTGGCTGCACAGCTAAGAGCTGGGCGTGGTGTGCTTGTTGGCGCGCTGACTGTTGTAACGCTAAACACGCACCGTGAAATGCTTCTGTCGGTTGAACTGCTCGCACTGATGTATGATTTGCACTGATATTTGATGCAGAGATGGCATACAACAGTCTTTCTGTTTCAGTACCACGTTTGGACTATGCGCTTACCTGATTTGATCAGAATTCGAAATCCTCATTGTCTGCAGCATCGGCAATTCAAAACAAGCAGGTTTCGCATAGGTGAAACTGGTGGCGCCCTCTAGTGCCTTTCCAAGGAACCATTGCTTTATCATTAAAGTTTTACCATTGAAGCTGTGAAGGGGGTGGCTTAGCAGCTCATTTAAAGGTGCTTTCTCGTCTGGCTTAACAACATTGAGCAAAAGCAGTCAAGAAAGCCTCCTCGGATGGGGTGCTCATTCTTATTCTCCCCCCCTCCTCACATCACAGCATCAGTGGTAAAATGGTAAAACAATCGTTTCTTGGATAGGCACCAGATGGCGCCACCAGGGTCACCTGTGTAAAAACTTTGTTTGGGATCGCCGATGCTGTAGACGATACGGATTTCTGATTAATTCTGGTCAGATCAGGCAGGTACATTATCCAAAGGTATTGAAACAAAAAGACCGTCCTACGCCATCTCTGTGTCAGATTTCAGTTCAAATGGTTTAACAGAGAGATGCATTTTATGCTGTGCTTTTAGCGTTGCAGCAGTCAATATAAAATCCAGCAAGGTGCCCCATCACCTTTCTGCCTCTGACAATGGTCCAGGTCCTGGAGTTGCAGTCCAAGTTTGCATCGGACGACCGGTTCCGCCTGAGTGAACGCTTTCTGGAAAGCGATGATGAACAACCCAGTGGCGGCAACATAGGTGAGCTGGCCAGGGCCCAGCACACAGACAGCTTGTTCTGTGGGCGCATCTTTTGGTGCTGGCCTGTGGATGAATACCTCTGAAAGGGACTTTGAGCACAAATCTAAGTTGGTCTGTGTGGATAGAATACCTCATTTCAATCACACAAAAAGTACTTTCCTTGAGAATTGAGTTTTTTTAGGCTGGAAAAGATCAGAAAATAAAGCCGCCAGCTGTTTTCACTAGTACAGTAATAGCTTATTACTAATTTGAACTTCAAGGGATTGAGAAAAATGTTAGAATTATCGGAAGGTTGCATTATCGAATGACTCCCAAAAAACTGACGAGACCCGGGTACGTTGTGGTAAGTTTATATGGTGAAAGACTGTGCAATGGTTGCCTGCTTTTGAGATGAGAACAGTGCTACAGTGACTGTTTTACACATTTTCTTCAATGCTTTCTTGCAAGGAAGCCATTCGAATTGACTGTTGCAAAACACCTAGCATCCGAATTAGTGAGCGTCCAATTCTGTGGACTTGCATGGGACTGCACCAGCTGCTCTAATTATTAGTCGAATTAACGAGGTTTTACTGCAGACTGCTGTGCTGTGAAGGCATTTTTTTGTGTGCGGAACCCTGGCGCTAGGCTGCACTACCACTTGTTTTCAAAAGACAGTCACAGTCCTTCTGGACCTTGGGCCCCATGAGTTTTTGATTTGAATGCTAGAAAAAAATATGTGCTAGTCCACTTTTAAATGCGGCTTCTCTTGGCAATAAATGCATCTTTTGCTGCCGGGCAGACATCAACATGGCCAGAAAGAGCCACAGAGATTAAATTTATGTTCACAAGAAAAGCTGGATGGAGTTGCCCTCAGCAGCACAAAATGCTTAGCGATAGTGTTCTGCACATTTCAAAGAGCTAATTTAAACCAAACCGAAACAAGCAACATTCCTAATTTCAGTATCCCTCTGTTCCTGGCGTTGCCACAGTTGATTTGAAAGGAGTGGACCTAGTGTCTTAGACATATTTTTCTTATTTGTAGTCTAATCGTAAAGCGACTCGTCACCTCGCTTAATACCCCTGTCTCAAGGGCGTTTCGAAGGCGCTCGAATCGATAGTCTATTGACTCAAAGGCGATCGAGCGCTGCTACACGGGCGGTTTGGCCATCGAGTCAATAGCCTATCGAGTCAACGGAGCAGCGCGGAACTCTATCCTGATTTGGAGGGCCTTCGAGCATTGCCCAATGTTGCTAGCATTGCTTCGAACGGCGCCAACGCGCACTTTCATGCATGATACATAAGCATGAACAAACATTATTTTCTCAGACTTTAAGGGTGGACGAGGGTCTTTAAACTAACTTTTTTATTTATGGCTAGAATCTTATGAAATTTTGCACGCAGATGCATTTCTCTCTTCTGATTCCAAATATGTAGTCATAATTGAGCTGGTGGTCTTAAATCTTACAAAGTCTAGAATGTAATTAGGTAATTTCTTACGCAGTTTTAATGAACTTTCTCATTGCATTTTGTTGGTTTTAATCACATGAATTGATAGCCAGAGAGTTCCCATACCCAATGACATTCTTCGTTTTTCTCTAAAGGGATGTCATCGCGGTATATTACGTTGAGAGTAAAGGTCGCAGTATTTGACACTGCAGCTAGTTAAGCTAATTGTAAATTGCTATTTATACGTGGCCCAAACAAAAAAAGTATGTCATCGGGTATGGGAATTTGCTGGCTATCAATAATTCATGTAATTAAAGGCAACAAAATGCAGTGAGAAATTTCATTAAAGCTGCGTAAAAAATTACCCAATTACACTCTAGAATTCAAGATAACTTTTGATCTAAGACCACCAGCTCAATTATGAATGCATTTTTGGAATCTGTGTGCAAAGTTTCATGAGATTTTAGGCATAAATATAATGGTCAGTTTTAAGACCCTTGTCCGCCCTTAATGCAAGCAGTAAACTATTAGTCTGCACAATAATTTAAAAATTGTATCAGTCTGGTTTAAAGCGCTTTCTTTTTATGCTCTCCATCACAGACACAGAGGAAAAAAAAAACTGAGGAGGGAGCGTCCGGAGACAACCTTGAAGCCTAGTCTTATCAAGTAAAAATATAACAAAAAGGAGAGAGTCGGTCTCGCCCATTATCATGCCATGTGGTAGTGTGTGGTGAAATCTAGCCCCGCTGCGTTCGCACATGCGCGAACTAGCACGGCAAACTGACTGTAGACCAACCTCCTTGCTGTAACACCCCACGCCACGGGCCGCGCAGGCGCGAAAACATACCAGAACCAAAACATAAAGGACTGACTGACAGAGTGAGAAACGAGGGAGGGAGTGGCTTCACAAGCACTTGGCTTCCTGAGGCTGGCTGCTGGGCGTCGCGCTGCCTCCTCAGTTTTTTTTTCCTCCATGACCGCAGAAGCCGAAAACGTCAGCGTTGTCAGTGTTGCCAGAGCCTTACAAAATTTCGACACTGACTGGGGCGGACAGCCGCGCGGCGAGGCCAATCGGGCCAAACCGATTTCTGCCACGTGGTGACAAACATGGCGGTGCCCTTCAAAGCTGGACCCCTCGCTTCGGGCTGGATTCTCGTCATTGCTGCCTTTTTCAGCCCGTTCACTGGTCATAAATGGGGCACCGGTCTTTCGCTTCGTCTCACCTTGCATATAAGAAAGCGTATAAGTGATAAATTTGCTTTATTTTTTATTTAAGTCATTTTGGTCATGAATTTATAAAGTTCATAAACGCGAGTTTCCTGTGCACTCATAATTACAAATGCGCTTTTGGTCGGGATGATGATGTAGAGCAATTTCATTGTTTCTTGGTATGTCATTTTTGTGGCTGTTGCACTCTAGAACATTACTAAAAGGCGAGAAATGTTGATTGGTCACTGGGTTCAGATCATTCGTGAGTCAAAATGTGAGTGAATAAGTCCAGATGAGTGGTGAGTCCGAGTGAGTCATGAGTCAATATGGGTGGTTGACCCCGGATGGCAGGTGAGTCTGAGGGAGCCCAAGTAAGTTGTGAGCCTGAGTGAGCTTGAGTGAGCCCGGGCTTCTGTGAGTGTGCTTGTTGTTGTTGTTGTTGTTAGTGGCTGTTTATTGATAATAAGAAAATAAAAAATATGAAGGAAGAGATGTTGCTTACTGCGGCATCTGCCATCGAAGCCTGAAGCACCCGAGCTGCGGCTAGCGAGAATAAAATGACACGGAGAGGACAGGGAGAAAGAAAGAAAGTAGGGCGGCAATATACACTATGTACAAATACAGGGTATTGCAATAGTGCTTGTGTGAGCGCTTGTGATTTTGCCGAGGTATGTTTCTGAGTTATGTAGGTACCATCACACTTGATTTTGAAGCATAATTTACAATTTCACAAAATTGAAGCTCATTTGACGTGTCAGATGTCTTTGAAATTAATTTTTCCGTTTCTTTCTGAGCACCTTCCTGATCTGCCAACCGTAGCAATCACTAACTTCACTGACCGGTACCTGTGTATCTGCTGTGTAGCAGCTGCCGCTGTCTCCGCCGTGGATAGCACGATGCCACAACGTGTGGGCCGGGGAGAGCAGAAGAGGCGGGGGAGTAGGAAGCACTTTCCTATTTCCGCATGCTTGTCTCCTGTTTAAAAAAAAAAAAAAGTCTCTTGATCTGGCCGTTCACCGTAGCCCTTGGAAGCTGACCCTTCACCTCGCGTTCCTGGTGCTCTCCGTTGCCTTCACCCTCTGTGTGTTGCCTGTCGATGCCTGAATCGCGTGAGCAACTGAGCGATGGCAGTGGTCATGCACAGTTCATCCTGCATTTTCTTTGCTACGTCCTATTTCATGCTTTTGGACATAAACTGTTGTAGCTTCTTCATGTGACACTAAAGAAGTGAAAGCTGTGGAGTCTGCGTGTTTTCCACGGACGAGCGCCAATCATGCTGAGCTTGGTGCACTGTCAACTGCATTCACTTGTTGCAATCATGAACGTTCCTGTCATGCTGATTCGTATTTCATCGTCATAAAACATGGCTCGGCGGAATTTCAAGTAAAGCAACATCAGCTAAGGGATAGTTGATGTGGCAAGTTGGTTATATCAAGGTCGACCGCCGCAACACCTTTGTTACATGGAGTTCTCAAATACACGTTTCAGTGGGGGCGGTGTTAGCGAATTTAGAAACTTCTTGATATGGAGGAATTCACTTGGAGATTTGTTACTGCCAGGTTTAACCGTATTTCTTTTTGTTGGGGCGAATGAAGTCAGATCCTTGCGTACCTTCCAGGTGATGACCATGGTACCAGCACGGGTGATGCAGAGTCCCTGGACCCCGAAAAGGAGCGAGCACGCAACTTGGACATCCTCAGGGACGTCCTGGGTCCAGAGGGAACCCTGAGTCGCCCAAAGCCCATCTTCAAGTGAGTCTGACCACCCCCTCCAATGGGCAGGCCATTGTGAGGACACCTGGCCTGGGGTTAAGAATGTAAATAGAACTAATTAGTGCATCTTTACAATGGAAGGAACAATGTCAGCTGTTCAAAGAAACTGCATGAACTGGGGTAGAGTGTTAGCCTAAGCACATGACTATCCGCCGCTTTGTCAGCTCAGTGCTTCGTGGACAACTAGTGCTGGCTTGCAGGAAACACCCAAATGAGCAGCGGATGGTGGAGAGAGGAGGCGAGAGGGCAATCACGATACGGCACTGTCAGGAGAGCAGCTTCAGATTACATGAATGCCGAAATGAAGGCAGACGCTGCGACGCATATTGCTTATATCGATAACCATGTAATCCAGTTTCTTTAATTGAACTCCTTAAATTTGGAACTGTGTCTTTGTACGACGACTTCCGACTGACAACAGGCTTAGAACACAAGGGTGAAAGAATGAGGGCCAGTTGATGTGGGGAATCTTGGAAGTGTTTTGCGTCTGTCAGCCAGAGGTCTCCTCAATTTGGCTGCACTTTTAGCTTGAGTTCTCAAAAGTGCCATGCCAGTGCAGCAGCAGTTCTTACGGCATGAATGTAGCCTGACACTAGCGCTCTTGTTGCAATGGCCAAATTGATTGCAGAAGTGCAGAGACGTTCGTCTGCTGCAGCTGTGTGTTAGTGTGCGTCGTGTTTGTTCAACATGTGTGAAAGTGCACTAGCTGTATTGAATACTGTGCATTTGCTTTCAGGGGGGAAGCTGGTCTTAGAACAAAAATTTTCGTTAATGAAGTCACAATAATGGAATCTTCAAGAAACATGTATTTTTGCGTGCCAATTCCAAATATGTAATTTAATTTTATCTGAAACAAGTCCTTGTACACTTATATATAATATGTTATGCAGCTTTTTGTGGACAGCTCCCAATGAATTTTGTTGCAGGAAACTTGTTAGGACGCAGGCCATTGGCTTGTAATGACATCAAACTATGCAATAAGGGCAAAATTATTATCTTGCCTATCATAGAAGTTGAGTTACTGGGTTTTGAATTTGCCACTTCACAAACAGGAAGAAACCGATGGTTTCAAAATCCTATAATTCACCTTCTATAACAGGCAGGATGATAATTTTACTTTTATTGCATAGCTTGATGTGAAGAGAAACCAATGGCATGCAGTCTAACAAGTTCCCTGCAGTAGAATTTCTTTCAAACTCTCGGCAAAAGTCACCTAACATATTGCGTAAGTGCACAAGGAATTGTTGTACATAAAATTAAATTACATATTTGGAATCTGCATGCAAAAATGCATGTTCCCTGAAGATTTGATAGTTGTGACTTTATTAAAGGGACACTGAGGAGAAATTGAAGTTGGCTTGTATCGACAGAATACCAGCTCCTGATTACAAAACCCCACTCATAGTGACAACAAAGCTGTTGTAATGTAGAAAAGAGCAAGAACCAAAATACAGGTATCGCCGCCACAGGCCAAATTCGCAAGTACAAGCGTGATGACGTCATAGGACAAAACAGTGTTGCTAGAACCAATGGTTCTAGAAACACTAGAACACGAGAAGCCACGAATCACTGAGGCGCAGCTAATGCATGCGCAAATATTCTTGACGTCGCCAGATGGCGCCACGTACCCGGCAGCTATGCGTGCGCCTGCAGCATCGCGACATATCAGCGCCTGCTCACCGGTGATAGGCGGGCTCCCGGTATTCCGCTAACGGTAACAAGGTACACGGTATGCTAAAAGGTGTCTATTTGCTAGAACTTCGTTGACGACTTCGAGAACAGGATCCATCTTAACACCAGCAAAACACCGGTGCAAACGTAAACGAAGCGACGGTAGCGACGGCCACAATAGCCGATAGATGCCTTCAACGTGCGGCCGGTGGTAGCTTTCTTTTCGGCTGCTGCTAGGCCGCACTGCTGGCCGTCAGAAATCCCGGAGTCTGCGTTACGTCATGTGCACGTCGTGTTTCACGTCACTTAGACCTGTGTCGTCATAAGAGAATCCCAAGTTTGAATCAGAGCGGCGGGAAAAACTTTTTCAACTTTGAATCCAAATTTCTTAAAAATAAATGCATCTTTCGCTGCCGGCCAAGTGGCAACAAAGCCATGAAATGCCGAACTATCGGATTTCGCTGTAAAAAAAATATTAATAGAGCTCTCCTCACTGTCCCTTTAATAAAAATTTATTTCTAAGACCCTCTTCCCCCCTTAAGTGGCGCATCTCTTGACAGCAGCAGTGAAACTTGTCAGTTTCAGAAGAGATGAATTTGGCTCTGCATTTTCTATTCCATTGTGCAAAAGGGAGTAAGTTAGCCATTATTGCGTCAAGGAATACTTTTAACAGAAGTAAATTCAAGATGGTTCCTTCCTTTCTTCGGAAGGGCACAGGCCTCTCCAAACGTGATTATTCGGCGGCGATGCAGGAGGAGACGGTCAATGATGCAGGTGATGAAGACGAGACGAGGAAATATATTTACAGAAATTTACATGAATGTACAAGTTACAAGTCACAGAAGCAAAGTCACACGTACGAACTGAGCAAACTGCAACTTAAAGGAACTGATCTCAAACAGGGAAAACTCTCTACAAGACCTTACTTATCGACCGAAGGTCTCGGTTAAAGCCTAGATACTTATAGAAGCACGTGTGAAGCATGGAGCCTCTAGCTAGACTAGACAGGACTAAACAAGGCTAGGACTAGGACTAGGACTGCTGTCCAGTTGTTTTGCTTGCATTTTTATGTGCTTCACAAATAAAGAAGTTAGGGCGGTCATGTTTCAAGGCCTGCCCTAGACTGCGCTAACCAATGAAATTTTAATGTACAATAGCCACAGCCCCTGTAGGTTGGGCACAACCTTGGACCCAGGGCTTGGCAAAACGAAAAAAGAAACGTATAAAGAAAACATCCAGGACACCCTCTCCACGTGGGACTCCTTGTCCTCTCCGCGTGATTCTGTCCCCTTCTCCTTTCGCCACCACATCCACGTGTCGCCTCTCCAAGGATGACGAGTTGTAGCTGAACAGCAGGGCGAATTAATCGCTGACTCATTGTAGAAGTGTCGAATGGCAGAGGTCAGAAACGAGCCCCACGACGCTTCGGTGCTGGCAAGAATGCCAGCAAACGAAAGAGCCCTTCGAGAAACTCGGAGGCAGGTTCGCATATTTCCGCAAAAGAGGCACACGGATCCGCCGACATGCTTTGTTGGTGCCCCGGCGGTCAACAATGCTCAGGGTCAGCTGTCATAGCGACGCAGCTAAGTGGGCAGTGACTTCCGAGCTTTTGTGCATCTTTGCGGGGGACACGCAGGTGAGGAGCTCAGGGGTTTACTCAGAACTCCGCGTTGATCGAAGGCGCACAGCGACCTCACGGTGCTGTAATTAAAATAAACTAATGAGGCCTTACAAAGGGAGCGGAGAGTCTTGAAGTTAACGTTTATATGATTAAAGATATTGTAATGAAGTTAGGTATGGATATGTGTTTCTTCTTCCTGTTTTCAAAATGTAATTAGTTTCAGTATATCTCAGTTAGTTCCCATATTGTAGGAAAATAACTGAAGCCTAATTAGTTAAATTCTTACAGGTCATTAAGACATTTCCTTCCTACATTTCTTGGCTTCGATTGAAATGGAGCTATAGCCAGAGATCTGCCATCTGCAGCTATGCTAATTGTATTGTTGTTGAAGTACATCATCTTATATAAATGTTAAATTTTGTCCAAGCGCCATAATTATGAAGTATAGTTAGGTGACATTATGGCTCATAAAGTTTGAAATATTTGACTTAGCCAAACAAAAACAGCGTAGCTCTACAGTTTTGTTCTTTCTGAAGTCAGCACTGTAAGATTAGTTGAAATTGCACTATAAAAACATAATAAAAACTTCTGTGTGGCTAGTCGTGTTGGCAAAAAACGCGAAGCTGAGAAAATCGCATTTGAAGCGCGCGCGCCAGCCATTCGGGGGTCGTTGTCAAAGCCTCAAAAACTGCGGAATGCGGGCGTTCACAAAATATTTCGCAGTAGTTAGTAATACCAGGAAGGGAAGGGGCCCAGCTTTTAGACAAAACCAGGATGGCGGCCATTGGGGACGCAGTCGCGAGAGGCAACGGGCTTGAGGTCCTGCCACATTTCGCTCCGAAATCGCCATTTGTGGGCTTTGTAGACGCGAGATTTGTAGATATTTTAGTAGTTGGAGGTTGAATTTAGACCTTGAAACTTTTTAGGCAGGAACTTTTAAAGTGTTATTGATCCTAATAATGTCATTTTTGCAAAATAGAAATTTTCGCATTTTTTTATCATTTCAAGACCCGCATCTTCCCTTAAAAGGTAACAATGGAATACTTGGACTTTGAAGTCAAGAAGTTGTATCCACACTGTCAGTTTGTATGCGAGGCTCTGGCTGCTGCTGTTCTGTCGGGAAAAGCACCCCTGGTTGTCCGCAAATTACAGTATGCATTCCATATCTGCCTGCTGGGCGATGCCCACTTTCATGTACGTGCTCTGATGCACGTTTCAGCATGTTCTGCACTCAGCCTGATGTCACGAACCTCTCGACCAAGCAGGGAATTTCGTTACGGAGACACCCGGTGGTTTTTGTATGGCGATGAACTAGATGCTATTGCATTGCTACGGGTATCTTCGATTCATGGAGCTTGATAGGTCCTGACACTGCCATTTTATACAACAGGTGTATCTTACCAGTACTCACCTATGGGGCAGAAACGTGGAGGCTAACAAAGAGGGTTCAGCTTAAGTTGAGGACAATGCAGCGAGCTATGGATAGAAAAATGATGGGTGTAACATTAAGAGATCGGAAGCGGCCGGAGTGGGTGAGAGAACAAACGCGGGTTAATGCGGTTATATGCAGGTCATATGCCAGCTATGGTGGCTTCCTTGAACTGCAGCGGTGTCACGTAAAACATCAGTCACCAGAACGGAAGCTATCACAGTTTTCATCACCTCTGCTCCATGCCAGTCAGTGTGAGCAGAGGATGGCTGCTGGAAAGCTACAGCAACCGACCGTGTAGCTGGTTCCGGAACACCATCGACGGGTGCGAGAAGTGCAAATGGGTGCTGTCCGCCCAGCTACCAGCTATTCTCGCCGCTAGTATACGTTCTGTGGCACTGTTGGCAAATGCGAGATAAAGCGTGAACCGTAGTGCGAACGCTTGCCGCTGCACCATCAATCACCCGTGCAGTGACGCAAAGCCATTTGAACAGGCACAGCTTGGCACTCGGCAGTTCGATATACCTGTCTTGTGGCAAACTGCGTTTGATATGTAACGTAAGAAGTGCATCTGTTTGCTAAAAATACTTAGGAACAGTTTGATATGGCCAGTAATTCATAATGTCCGTGTTCATTGTAATCAGGTTTGCTGTATTCTTGGTGACCCTGTAATATTCATATCATCGAGATTGCACTGTATTGGTATTGTTCCTTCACTTCCAGAATTGCGTACTCTGGCTGCTGCCTAATGAGCGGGTTTGTCCCCACTTTCCAGGGATGCCACGCAGCTGCGCTTTGACCCAGCCAAGGACAGCGCCGCCAAGTTTGAGATCAAGCCCAAGCCCAGGCAAAAGTAAGTCGCTGAATGCACGCACTGCAGCTTCGCAGTTGCATCCTCAGGCCTGCAACCCTTAAAGAGACTCTGAAAGGCGCTCCTAATAAAGGTGCGGTATTTTTGATATGCTTAAGGATGCCGCTTCATGATTATCCTTCAGCATAGAATTTTTTTAAATCTTTCTCGTTGAAGCAGAATTATCTGTAGTCAGAATTTAAATTTCAGCGTCTTCGCATTTTTCCTTCTCCTGTTGTCCCTTTCTGAACACTTAAAGGGGGGACACTGGTCTTTGAGACCAAAAAATGACCAAAAAATCTATGTTCAAAAAATGACATTTGTGGAATCTACAGCTATTATTTTCCAACTGTACTTTTGCTTTCAAGAAATCAACATTTGGCCATATTATTAAATTCAGATCATTGTGTGGGCTGAATTTATGCAGCAGCAGACAATTTAATGGCACGAAAATTTTGGACATCTGGCTGCCTTAGTATGTCGATATCTCAACATCTAGGACAGATAGAGATGTCATATTGTTTGCTAAAGGAAGCTGAAGGCACCGTGTGTGCAATAAATGAAGCAGACTTATTCAATTCATATTCACACCTTGAACATTGATATTCCAAGTGCTGTAAAATTACTAATGAGGGTAAAATAGAAAAATGGTTTTGATTACTGCACTCTTAACTCACCATGCTATGTAGTCATGAATTGAAAATGATTTTTATTGAGCAGTTTTTTTTGCACCGAGGTACTAATGAATGGCTAATTAAAATTAGTTATCTTGGTAACTAATTAATGAGAAAGGTAATTTCATTGTTGAAATCTGTATAAAAACTGAACAAGGCAGTACAGTTTCATTAGGATTGGACTAAAAATAAGGAAAATAGGTCTGAGACCAGTGTCCCCCCTTAAAGGTCGGTGCTCTTCCATTGCTCCACTGCCGGTGGAGGAGAGCTTCCTCACCCTCCGGAGCGATGCTGCTGACCGGCCGTGGCCATGGTAGCTGCTTGGCGTCTGAAAAAATCTAACCAATAGCCATCTCTGAACAGAATTATGTAGAAGCGCGCGATGGAGGAGGGCGGGAGCATGACTCACAAACTTGTGCGCGTAATTGTGGGTTCTCTGCTGCATGTAGAAATGTGTGTTATTTGGAAGGGTAGAAACTTGGGCGAGTCGGTAACTGTGATTCATGGTATGTGAGGAGCGCAAAACGGGACAAGGGACAGAGAAAGACAAGCACAACACAGGCGCTAACTTCCGACTGACAGAAACCTAGGCGA
Source organism: Amblyomma mixtum (assembly GCF_055824585.1). Lineage (NCBI taxonomy): Eukaryota > Metazoa > Arthropoda > Arachnida > Ixodida > Ixodidae > Amblyomma > Amblyomma mixtum. The sequence continues at coordinate 10,291,351 of NC_143021.1, forward strand.
CCAAGACGAACGTGAACCGTGAAGCAAACAGGCACATGCGCCCAGAAAAAATAATGAAAATCAGGTGAACGAGGAACAACGGACAAACGACTCAGCGATTATTTAAGAAGGCCAGCTCTCTTTTGGACAGGGAGGTAGACGGCTTGCTGACACATTTATCATCCAAGGCAGCGATACGCGCTGCTTCAATAATTTCACAAGTTAACTGATCCCGGTGTCTGACCACGATCGGTTACTTATCTAAAAATGGCACACAACCACACTCCTTAGAGTGCAAAGCCAGATTGCTGCCAGTAGAAGTTTTCAAGTTGTTTTTGTGTTCACGAAGCCTATCATTCAAGCAACGACCAGATTGGCCAACATACCGCTTGCCACAGGAAAGTGGGATGTCATGAACAATGCCTTCAGTACATTTTAGGAGCTTTTTTCTATGATTAATGCTGCACTGCAGCTTTTGGGGACGTTTATCAGTGGGCAAGGTTTTCTTGGATAGTGCACTTAGTTTTTCAGGGGCTGAAAAAACCATGCGAACATTGCTTTAAAGTCCCAATTTTCTTGAAATTGTGGGACAGGCAATGAATGTAGGGAATCACGGCAATTTTGCCTTTCTTTCTCTCTGAAGGCACAGACGGTAGTTGCTCTTCGTGGCGCTTCTTCTTCAGTATGCCTTCAGTATTTCAGTATGCCTTCAGTATTTGGCTGAGGTGTTTGTGGTGAGAGATTTATGTACCGTATATACTCGCGTAATGAACCCACTCGCATAATGAATTTACTTTTTGCCTCGAAAAATGAGATTTTTTTTTTCTCGCGTAAAAGCTGCATGCCGATCTTCAGTGCCATATTAGGGCATGCTCGCGTTATCTCGGCGCGATTGGCTGGCACTGCTGACGATAACAAAGTCGACAGGTTGCGACGCGATGCAGCCAGCTTCTTTTAATGCGAGATATGCTGGCGGGGTAGCCCTTCACTACGGCTCTTCTTCCCTTCGCTCACAGCGCAGCTCGGGTGACCTCCTAGTGAGAGTGGCAATTGCCGCATCTTTCCTTTACTATAACCACATGATTATTATTGTCTAATGCGAGAGAAACACTGGAGACATGAGCGCAGGTGATGCGGAAACGAAACTTGGAGACCGCGCGCTTTTGCCGAGGATGACGATGATCTTAAATGATCTGGTTGCTTAGCGCCATCTGTAAAACGCAAAACAAAACCTTGCTCATAGCGCCGTTTGTGCGCAGCGGCAGCAAAACGAAGTAAAGACAACGCATTTGGACGTTAGCCACCCGCTATATTGCTGGAGCTGCGTGCGAGTGGTCTGTGTGCTTTGAGTTGTGCATTGTGGTGATAGGTCGTTACGCCAGCTACACGACGGGTTTCAAGGTAAAAGTCGTGGAGCATGCCTTGGAGTACGGCAACCGTGCGGCCGGGCGACTCTTCAATATCGACCAGGTGCGTGTGTGCTACTGGCGTAAACAAGAGGACGAACTGAGGGCTACCAAAAAGATCAGCGCGCATTTCGAGGACCCAAACAAGGGAAGTTCCCTCACATGGAGGAAGAAGTGCTGAACTACGTGAAGAGGCTGCGCAACGAAGGATGTGCTGTATCTCACGAGTTCATTCAGAACCACGCGCGGGCCACTGCAAGGAGTCACGGCATTTCTGTTCTCGAATTTAAAGCCAGCAGTGGTTGGACAACTCGTTTTATGCGTCGGAACGGGCTATGCCTGAGAAGGCATATGACGCTATGTCAGCGGCTGCCGGCCGACTGTGAGGACAGAGTGTGCGACTTTCATCGCTTTTTGATACGTATCCAGCAGGAGAAGAAGTTCCTGCTTTCATAGATTGGGAATGCCGACCAAACGGCGATAAACTTTGATATGCCGCGGAACAGCACTGTGGACCTGAAAGGTGCAAAAAGCGTGCACGTGAGGACAACGGGCGCCGAGAAACAGCGGTGCACCGTAATGCTTGCTGTAACGGTGGATGGCAGGAAACTGCCACCGTTCATTATATTTAGGAGGAAAACTCTTCCAAAAGGCACCTTTCCGGCTGGGATTCATATTCGTGCCCAAGAGAAAGGGTGGATGTCGGCACCACTGATTGTCGACTGGGGACAGTGACCAGGGGCTCTTCTTCTGCCGTCGCTCCTTGTCTTAGATAGTTTTCGTGTCCACCTAGACAAAGACGTCCGGCGCTGAATGAGCGAGCTGCTGCGAACAGACATCGCCGTAATTCCGGGTGCCCTAACCTCAGTGCTGCAGCCACTTGACGTCTCTGTCAACAAACTATTTAAGGACAACGTGCGACGGCTGTCCGCTAGTGAGTGGATGGCAGCGGGCAACGACGACCTGACACCGACTGGCAAGATACGAAGGCCAACCATCAACATGCTTTGCCAACGGATTTTGGAAGTGTGGAATTTAATTACCCCGAGGTGATCGTCCGCAGCTTCATGAAAACTGGAATCTCAAACTGCTTGGACGGCACAGAAGACGACGCGTTGTGGGACAATGACAACGACGACGGAGTTGCGAGCGACGCGAGCGAAAGCCTAGACTCGGAGAGCGAGGCCGAGTGATAATGCAAGACCGAGGCAAGCAGTGTGTGAAATAAATTTTTTTATTCACATCACATCCGTGGTTTTTCTACAGAGGTAAGGCTGCGATTGCATTTTTTTATCGATGTGATATGAAATTTAATCGCCCGAAAAATTTCGAAATTTTTCCCGCATTATGACATCCCCCCCCCCCCCCAACTTGAAGTCAATTTTTCGGGAAAAAAAGTGGGTTCATTACGCGAGTATATACGGTATTCACCTCAGAAGGTGTTTCAGAGCCCCTTTAAAAGGACACTGTGGACAGTTGCACCAAATTTTGCCTCTCAACGAAAATCAGTTCTCTAGTTCTTTCTGGCTATGTTTACGTTTGTCTGGCAGAAAAAGCCGCATTTGTTACTAAGAAAACCAGTTTTGAAAATGTTCTTGCCACTTGAGTCCGTCTCACAGCGTCCATACTAAAAATGACTCCGAGATTACTGTCTGAAAAATGGATGGGGGTGTGGCCTAGCCTCAGAGATCTGCGTGAAAACTGGTCACATTTTTTTTGTCACTTCAAGATACGTTTCGCGCCTAAAAGGGAAACATTAAGAAGAAAGAAGTTGCTGTATCATTATAGACTTGGGCATTTTGATCACACACCATTCTTACCGAAAACGGGGCAGTTTTTTATAACATCTCCAAAATACAGCTGTTGTCACTACTGGCTGATTTCACCAGTAAAGTGCGTGTGTCAACATCAAAATTTATGCGTAGATCTTGCTGTCTTAGTATGTTGATATCTCAACATCTAGGACAGCCAGAGATGTCATATTGTTTGCTAAGGGAAGCTGAAGGCGCAGTGTGTGCAATACATGAAGCAGGTTCATTCAATCATGCTTCAAAAATTTATAATTTCGCAAAGTTTATCGATGCATTACATTCACGCCTTGAATATTTGTATTCCAAGTGCTGTAAAATTACTAATGAGGGTAAAATGGAAAAGTTGTTTTGATTATTGCACTCTTTACTCAGCATACTATGTAGCCATGGATTAAAAATGATTTTTTATTGAGCAGTTTTTTTTGCACTGAGGTACTAATGAATGAATAATTAAAATTAATTATCTTGAGATTCGACTAATTTATGAGAAAGGTAATTTCATTGTTGAAATAAGTATAAAAAACTGAGCAAGGTGGTACAGTTTCATTAGGATTGGACTAAAAATAAGGAAAATAGGTTTAAGACCACTGTCCCCCTTAAAGCAGTGCAGCTCTTCTGAGGAAGGCTGTAGTGACGCAGACAGAGAGGGGTGACTTGAAACCAGTGTAGCCTCTGCTACTGTGAGTTGCACTGCAGTGGTGCACGCATGTAGAGCCTTTCTCAAAGATGTGTGGGACACTGGTGGCATTGAAGTGGTTTGGGCAAGCATTCCTGTGCCAGTCCAGAGATTTGGAACACTAGACAGTTTTAGCTGAACGTTTTTACGGCCAGCGGAGAGGAGCGGACGAGCGCAGACGCCACTGTGCATGCTCACGTCGCTGGGCTGGCCAGTGTTTTTATGGGGAGAAGCTTACGCCCGCTGGGAAGCCCTCTCCAGCAGAGCGATAGGCAGCGCACGAGCGTGTGTAAGAGCACTCAGGCGTGTATGGGTATTCAAGACGGCAGCCTCTTCTGTACGTCTAAAACGGAACACTTACCAAATAATTAACTAAAAACACAGAATCTACCTTTACTTAACAATTTCAACGCATTATTAGCAGGCTTAATTGATGTTTCAGCACATTATTAGCGGGCTTAATTGATATTTTTTCACTCTAACTTGAATTGTGACCGATAGGTGGAGCGGCAGAGGAAGCAACTCTACTCCGCTCGAGAAGAGGGGGCCATCTGCCCGGCTAAAACTCCATTCTCGCGCACCTCTCCGCTGGTGTATCCGCTTTTCCGCTCCACCCTGCTGGCTGAGCGGGGCTGGCCGTAAAAACGCTCAGCTAAAACTGTCTACTGGCAGTGTGGAATGAGCCTGACACTGCTGGCCTGGTGGGCTGTGTATTTCTGACAATGTAGCATGAGCTGCGGCTTCTGTGCCGAAAGGTCGCCATCATCTGTATACACTGCCTGTTGGTTTCTGAGTGCAGTGCTAGCCAAGACAGTTTTTGTCTGATGGCTGTCTTGCTGCTTGTTTGCAATGCAGGACAAAGAAGAAGCGGCAGCAGGAGGAAGCTGCTGCTGCTGCAGCAGTGCCCCAGGTGTCCAGTGAGCAGTTCTATGAGGTGACCGGCAGCCTGCACGACGCCCTGGCCAGCCGCTCGGGGGGCTTCAGCCTGGCACAGATGTTTGCCGGCCAACTCCAAGAGGAAGACCTGCAGGCTGGTGAGCGGGCCTTTGCTTGTTAGCGCAATAGCATTGGGGGTCGGTCAAATGTTTTAGGGGAATCCCCCAAGCTGGAGTAGATTTGTAATAAGGGAGTAATTACTCACTGACGTTTACTCGAGCGCGGCCATACAGCTACAGAGGAAAGCTATACAGCTTTCTCAGAAACTGCATAGTTCAAAAAAAATTTGTCCTGGTCCCGGGTTAGAAGGCGTACGCAATACACGCATCTTCACAAAAAGAAAAACAATACACCATAACCTCACATATTCATCAGGAACGTTTTGAAAGATTGCACTAAGTTTGTTTTCAGTTTAATATTATCAGGTATACCATTCCAAATCAAAACTCCACTGAACTCTATTAGTCTTTGCCCGTAACTATTGCGACACACTGGTAAGTTGAAATGTTTGGCACGTGAGTTGGGATACGAACAGTCGTGTTCATGGGTTGGTGGGGGCAGACTCTGTAGTGTTGTGAAGGGCATTTTTTCTAAAGTTTTGTCGTCTCTTGTCCTACATTTGAAACTGGGTTAAAAGAGAAGTAACGTTGTTTAAGGGGGGATGAGGGTCTAAAAACTTGTTTTTTATTTGTCGCCATAACTTGTTGAAACTTGGCGTGCGGGTGTCTCACAGAATGCTGATTTCAAACATGCATTTATATTTAAAATATCTCACCTGGAAGAAAAGTTGTCGCAAAATAATAACATCCCAATTAGGCAATTTCCGACAGGTCTTTATGGTAATTTATCAGTTTTAAAGAAAACTTTTTTAAGAATGTGCAGGCATTTCCGAGGGTCCATCGCACATCCTAAAGCTTTCTTTTTTTCCTTTAAACATGATATGTTAGCAATTAGGCCAAGTGGGAGCTCATTACTGTCACATCATTTTTTCTTTCCAACTTTGTTATTTATTTATGATCAACAAACTGACTTTACAGACATTTTGTTAGCTTTAGGATGTGCTTTGGGCCTTTGCAGATGTCTTCTTATTCTTAAAAAAGTTTTTCTTTAACTGATAAATTACTAACAAGGCCCTGCAAGAAATTACCTTATTAGGATATTTTATTTTGCCATATATTTCTTTACACAAGTAAAGCATGTAAATACACATATGTTCACTGGTAAATGTGTAGCTGTACAGTCTTTGTCAAAAGTAACCAGGCTGCATGGTTTGCTTCTAGCTCATACAGTGGAGCCCTTACAGCTTCGCTGACGCTGAAATGGTGGTTAAAGGTAAGGACTGGGAGTATTCTTACTTTCTAACACCTTTTGATCTTTAAACAAGCCACAAGGGCTCCTCTATACAAGCTAGAAGCAAACCATGCAGCCTGGTTACTTTTGACAGACGGTACATTTCTGAAACGTGGATAGGGGCGTGATTGCAACGATGTCATGTGGTGGGGGAAGGAGTGATGTGGCACACGTAGCAGTGTGCACACATCTTGCCAGACAACTTGAAGGAGGTGACCGATGGAACTTTCACTGTACATTCTCCGCAGTTTTCTGATCCTTTGTGGCACATTTAACCGTGCGATGGTGTTCTGTTTCTGTGCAAACGAATTTTAAAATTTCCTATTTCATGACCTTTAATTGGGAAGGGTTAATTGGAGAGATATGGGAGGGATCCCTGTCCTGAAGTAGGCATAGCCACAGGCTGCTGCTGATGATGGTGATGATGATGGGCAACTCTGCATGTGTGTGACGTCAGTGGATGCTCAGCCATCGATATTCGCTCTGTGTTGGCTGAAGGACAAAGTTTCGAGCTGGCTTTTGGTCATTTCTGACAAATATTGACCCACGCTCTCATTTACAGTCGCTAGTTTGGCTAGTCAATGCACATACTATGAGTGTCCGTGACATCATAGGATCGTCAGTCGTGACGAGATCGTTTGGTCGAAACCCAGTTTCGGCTTCGATTTCCTGGTTTTTGCTCATTTGTAATACTTATTTTGAAGATTGTTTTATTTTTTTGTACCGGAGCAAGGGGATTCTAAGCAGTGTTATGTGATTATGAACTCAAACTGTTCAGGAAACCACCAAACCACCGAGGTTGGCCTTTAAGGGAGCTGTGGGATGCAAACCTGCTTCTGCCATTGGCGCTTCCTCTGTTTGTGACGCCGTGGGCTTGCTGGAGGAATGTTGTGTCCGATTTCTCATCCGATGGCATGGACCCCTGGTCTCCCTGCAGAGCCCTTTGATGAGGGGAGCAGTGGGGGCGAGGCATCGGACGAGGAGCAGGCCGAGTACCGCAGCCGTGTGCGGGATGTGAGCCAGAAGAAAGCAGCCCCCCAGGAGTTCTTCCGCACGGATGCCTGCACCGGTGATGCTGGGGGCGATGCCCTGCCTGGGGCAGCCAGAGAGCCAGCCGACGATCAGTGAGTGCCACCCAGTCCTTTACTTGAGACAAGCCGGTCTTGTAGAGAGCACCATTAACGCGAAAGCATTAGGTGGCTCATCAACACGATCACGAATGGCAGTTTACCAGTATCCCTCTAGAGAAAAGTATACAACAGCTGTATCTTACCGGTGCTCACCTGTGGGGCAGAAATGTGGAGGCTAACAAAGAGGGTTCAGCTTAAGTTGAGGACAACGCAGCGAGCTGTGGAAAGGAAAATGATAGGTGTGACGTTAAGAGATCGGAGGCGGGCGGAGTGGGTGAGGGAACAAACGCGGGTTAATGACATCCTAGTCGAAATCAAGAGGAAGAAGTGGGCTTGGGCAGGGCATGTAATGCCAAGGCAAGATAACCGCTGGTTCTTAAGGGTAACGGAGTGGATTCCAAGAGAAGGCAAGCGTAGTAGGGGGCGGCAGAAAGTTAGATTAAGAAGTCTGCGGGGGTCGGGTGGCCACAGCAACTGGCAAAGGACAGGATTAATTGGAGAGGCATGGGAGAGGCCTTTGCCCTGCAGTGGGCGTAGTCAGGCTGATGATGATGATAATGAACACAAAAAGCCGGCATCACCCAAAAAGTGGTGGCGTTACAAAACTCATGATTGGTCAAGACGGTGTAATGTCATCAGAAGCGGGAAAATATGAAATGTCAGCCAGTAATAGTCTGTACAAGTACTCACAGCTGCACCAACTACAAAGGAATAAAACATGGTTAGAAGAGAGTTGGAATAAAATTGCAATGCTTTCGCATTACTCGCATGCAAGTTCCTGAAATGTCCCTGGTAATTTTCTTAATCCGGTCGTGTAGACAGTGCAGCACCTGCAAGAGGCAGCAGGCAAAAACCCAGATTCAGTTTGCATACAGGGTCCACAGGTTCAGTGTGCACAGCAGATGTGGATGAATGCAGCAACAAATGTGTCGGATGGTTATGTGCAAAATGGGGAGGGCAGTCAACCAGCGGAGAAAAATAAAGTGTGCAGAGGTGTGCACTGACTCCTGCATGTTTATTTTATTTCAGCATACAGTGGAATCTCATTATAGTGGACAGGTAAAAAAAAAATCTTGAAATACTTCAGTATGAACAAAATTCATGATCTAAATTTCGTAAAGAAAGTACGCAACTAGCAGACGATCTGAGCAATTGCACACTCCTAAATACACTTGCCGGCCAATTTTCCGACTCGAGGAAACCCAGAAAATGGTCCAAATATTCGAACAGCCTGAAAAGATTGTGAATGTCAAAAGGATATCGGTCTGCTGTGAGCCACCGGCTACAAAAATCACGCATTTCGCTGTCTCTCGCGTTTTGCACCACCTTATGTCGCCAGTGTCAGGGTGTGCGATGTGGCTGCGAGCCATGCCATGAATGCATCCGCGATGCACACCCTGCACAGTGCAAAGTGAGGACAGAGTGTGTCACGGGGTGGCAGTAGTTGCAAAGACCCGGAGAGGGAATCCAGTGGAAGAAGCGAAATGATTGTCCCCAATCTGCCCCGCACCATGTGCAACATCATCTGAGCACTGTGGCAGACCCTGCTGCTGTCCTGTGATCAAAGAGGCAAGTCTGTCTGAGCCAGTCCATCCGATTGCCTCTTAAATCCAAGATGGCGCCTTTAATGGCAGCGAAGGGCCGGCTGTGTGTGACGGTGGTCTTTGTGAGCATGCAGTCTAAACTTAAAAGCTCTACATGGACCCTATAATTAGCAAATAATTTTTAAAAATTGCTGCTCGCAGTAGCTCTCGACCGATTAGGGCAGCATCTCACTGTGAGTAGGAGCAAGGTTTGTAATTGCCGGTATTCTGGGGTTAAGGAAGCTAGCTTGAAAATTTTTGGGGTCCAGTGACGGCTGATGCAATACCAATTGCCCATGCTGTTTTCCAAACCTTAGTAAATATTTTATTTCATGGTCCCTTAAGCACCAGCTTGGATGGCTTCTCTGTATTACAGCAATGTTGCGTGAAATATGGCACGTCAGAATGGAAGCTATTGCCATTTTGACTACCTCCGTGAAAGTGGATGTGACTGCAGGATGGTTACCGAAAGGCTAAAACCATCCATGCCACTGCCCTGGAGCACCGTCAACAGATGCTCTAGTCGCAAACCATGGCATGGCCGCTTACAGCACCACTGCCAGTCAGGTCTGTAGTGCAGCAAAGTCTGCTGTCTGAGTGGACAACGCTTGACGCTGGGGAGTTTAATATACAGTCGAACCCGGATATATCGAACCCGCATATTTCGAATTATTGGCTATATCGAACACACAGATTACCCCCTTGAAAATACTATGTAAAAGTATAGGTCAGTTGCGTTGTATATCGAATTCCATTTTCGCCGGACATTGGATATATCGAACGCCGCGCCGCGCCGCGCCCCTGGAAGGTGCGCTTTCCCCAAAGACATTCCTGTCCGGTCCTCAGCCGCCTCAGCGGAGAACATTTCCGCAGTCAGCAGGCGCAGGGCCCCCTTTTTTTTTTTTGTTTCCCGTTTTTGCGCCCCACCGGCGCGAGCTTTCCCGCTCCTCCTCTCCTCCTGTACCGCCGGCGTGTGCTCCGTCAAGGTCATTGGAGATCAGCGAAGAGAGAGCGCCGCATGGAGACGCGCGGCGACCACGCTTCTTGGGGAAAGAGAGGGAGAGAAAACGGTCGCTCGTGGGCACATCGTGGGTCTGAGGAAAAGAGAGAGCTCAGAAAAAAAAAAAAAAAAAACGAAGCCCAGAGCGCCGATCTTTCTCCCTGCTCTTTCTTTTCCCTCTGTCGTTCCTTCGCAGCCGGGTTGACTGCCGCTCGCATAGGCTTCGCTCTTATCGCTCCATCTGCGCCTCGCGTGTTTTTTTTTGTGTGTGTGCCTGTGTTTCAACGCGCGACGTGAAGCAGGCCCCAGTAGCCAACTGTTCTGGCAAGGCAGGCCTTGAAGTGGCCGGAGATGAATGTCCGGAAGATTTAGATGACGATGAGTGCTTGGACGACGCGTTTCGCGACTTGTCCAATTTTCTCGGCGCCGTTCCATCCGAAGTGACTGTTGAGGACTTTAACGCTGACAGCGAAGTTCAAGCGGTAGCTGGCGTTCAAGACGCCGACTCCAGCGACGACGAGGGCAACTGTCTTGTCGAAGAAACGCGTCCGTGCGCAGCCACTGAACTGGCGTCAGCGTTAGCCTGATTCGGCGCTGTTGCGGCGAAATGGAAGGCACTGTGCTCTCGCACCTGGACAGTCTCGAGAAGATCGAGGCCAGTGTTTTGAACTTCGTTTCCCAGGGGAAAAAGCAGCCCAAAATTAGTGATTTTTTTCCCGCGAAATAAAGCGCTTTCACATTGCGCGCCCATGCTATGTTATTCGCGGCTGTTCCAAACGGTAAGCCACAATTTGTTATGATCGGGAGTGCAGTTTTAGCCTATATCTGTATATCGAATTTTCGCTATATCGAACTATTTTCCGATCCCCTTCGAATTCGATATATCCGGGTTCGACTGTACTACTAGCCGTCTTACGATAAGTTGGGTATATGAAGCAAAACTTGGATGTGTGTGCAAAAAATTGGGGGACACTTAAGTTCCGCCTTTAACAGCATTAACGGGTCCCATCAGCGGTTCCTCTTGCCCACGCAGACATAAACTCTGTTTGCTCTTTCACAATCACTATCATTTAAAAGACCACACGGCATACATATGAAGCCCCAATTTAACCAAGCCGTACAAACGTGCCCACATGGCCTAGCGGTAATGTGTCTGACTCACAGCCCAAGGGTCAGAGATTTGATTCCCAACCAATTAACCCAATGTTCTTCTCAACCCAGTTGCTTCTCATAGCGCATGCATTCGTTTGTGGCATGACTGCAGTTGCATAGCACTGTCTGGTATTGTGACGTGAGATGGTGCAGACATGGTGAAAGCATGACCGTGGCTCGATATACAGTCAAACCTCGTTACAACAAACACGGATGTTACAAATTACTGGCTATATCAAACTATTCTTAAATATTTTCAGCAAACAGATGCATTTCTTACTCTATAAATCGAACAGAGCTAGCCATAAAACGGATATATCGAACTGCCGAGCGTCAGTCTTTGCCTGGGCAGGTGGCAGGCTTTGCCTCACTACACGGATGACTGGTGGTGGAGCGGAAAGCATTCACGCTATACCTCCCTTTGCCAGCTGCGCCACAGAAGATATACTAGCGGCGAGAAAAAGCTGGCAGCGAGGCAGTCAGCACCCAGCCTCTCACAGCCAACGATAGAGCCCCGTAACCAGTAACATGGTAGGTTGTTGTAGCTTTCCAGCCGCTGTTCTCCGCCCGTAGCGGCTAGCACGGACGGAGGGGTCAAAACGGTGATAGCTTTCATCCTGGCATCCGATTTTTTATGTGACACCGCTGTAATGTGAGGTAGCCACCTTGGCTGGCGTTTGTCTTCCACCGCGTGTTGCGGTGCTCTGTGGCGAAGGCAACTTAACCAGTGCTTGCCGCTCGTTTTGTTGCCTCTGCAGTCTCCACGAGTGGCTTCGAAACAGTGAAATACGGAAAAGGTCTCTGCCAGTTGCCGTTCTTTCACTGATTAAATTCAGCTCCTCCATCGCGAGTTTTTTGGCGACGTTTTATATTACGAATTTCGGCTATATTGAACTATTTTACGATTTTTTACCACTTCACTATAACAAGGTTTCACTGTAGTCTGATGTTATCGCTTGCAAGTGTAACATGGGAGCGGTGAAGGTCACGAGCTGGTTTTTCATAGAAAAGTTATCTTTTCTGAAGTTCACGATTGTTTCAGACTGTTTGATTATTCAGACCATTTTCTGGAAAATAGGTCAGCGACTGCACCGAGTCGCTTGTTGCACAGCACTTCCATGGTGCTGGTGTGTGTGGGAAAATACTTAGATGCTTTGTGCATCCAGACTGACCATACAACTTGATGTCAGTGCACGTTAAAGAACCCCAGGTGGTCGAAATTTCCGGAGCCCTCCACTACGGCGTCTCTCATAGCCTTAGTCGCTTTGGGACGTTAAACCCCATAAAACCAAACCAAACCTTGTGGGGTTTTCTGGCTGTGTTTCTGCGCGTAGTATTATGCAAGCCACAATCTGTGTCAACCTGGAAATCTTAATGTTGCTGCATTTGTGAGGACTTGGGGTGCAAGACCCCTTGTCAATGCCTATTGCCATTGAGAGAGGCTGCTGGGCTATGAAGGTACGCAAGTGTGGTCTTATCTGCAGTGATTGGTGTGTTGCAGTTCAGTACTAACAGGCCTCCCAGTGGGATAGATGAAATTTTGCGCAGCAGCAATACTACATTGGGGGCACTCGGGGGTCGACTTGATTGTATCTGGTCTGCTTCGTACTTGTACACAGTGTCACACAGCCTCTTAGTTTGCATACTCTTGATGTGATATGGTTTGTGAGGCTTAACATCCTACTGCTGTGCGTGGACTATGAGAGGCCGTAGTGGAGGTCTCGTGATTGATTTCAACCACCTGGGGTTCTTTAATGTGCACTGATATCACACAGAACATGGGCTTGTTGCGCCCCCTTCGAAACACTACCGCCTTGGCTGGGGTTTGATCTGGCATTTTTGGGCACAGCAGCAGTATGACAAAGCGACCGCAGCAGGTGCATATTCTTGGCTGCGGGTGGCAGTGGGTGTCTGTGAATGTTGTGCAGGGGTGAAATGAGCGAGGTCTTCAAGAGGATGGACGACCACCGTTTCGCTGCCGTGGTTGACCGGCCCCTTTTCTTCTTTGTGGCCAACGATCGACGCCTCCTGGGTGAGTCTCCTGCTCAATGCACACGGCTAATGTGGTGGGGTGTCCAGAGGATGCATCTACTAATCTCAGGGATGCACTGAAGAAGAGCAGAAATGGTTGCTGCACCTTTTAACTGCTCTGGAGCCAAAGGGCAGCCCAAGATGCGAGAAAAAGGTGCAGCTAAGAGCTGCTTTCTGTAGGCCTAGAACATGCCACATTTTGGTGTAGTTGTGTTGAGTTCACTTTTGTTTTATTAGGTTGATATGCGACAGCAGGGCTTGTGGAGAAGGGAAAGGTGTGTATTTCAGTCCGACTGTTGGAACTAAGGATTACCCTTAGCAGGTAGGCTGCAAGTTCTGTCTGTCATGCTTAATTATAAAATACTAGTATCTCCACCTAGCAGATTTTGTGGCTTACTTTTGCTTTGCTACATAGTTTTTACAAGAGAAGGCTATTACATGGTGCAGTAAAGAAAATGCTTCAGGTAAAACAAAAACAGAAGCCTTCATGGGAGATATGGGACACATCTTTTCTTTTGAACTGATGTCTTTTTGTGATAGAATTAAATGTATGGTCTTGTTTATGGAAGAGCAAAATGGAGAGGGTGGTGGATTATAAAAAAAAAAAAAAAGAAAGAAGAGCTGGAGTGAAAATCATTTTGGAGACCAAAAGCTGCCCTCCCAAGGAGGAATGAGATGTGAAGTGAACAACTGAAAAGCAGAGCCGAGTGAGAAGATTGTGTAGCTCAGGGAGAGTAAATCATTTGGGTGCCTTGTTATCACTTAGACACTGCTGCAACCACTCTTCAGAAATGGCAGTGTACTCTGTTTTGTGTTTCTATTGTTTCTGTTACTAGTTTTGCGTCCAGGTTTCAGTTGTCCAGTTCATATTTTGTTTGTTCTCTATAGTTTGCCTCATGTTTTGCTGAGCATGATGTACTGGTCGCTGTCACCAGCTTATACTCGTATGTATCAGAAACATTTATCTTTCCAGCTGAGAAAGTGTTTTTTGTTATCCAAAAGGGGTTGCACCTGCACTGCAGGCAGGGTGGAGCCTGATTCTCCACTGCCTTCTTCCCTTGATCTGTGTCCCTTGCGTCTGTTGTTTGTCATTGTGTCGGACCAGCTGTGAGTTATGCCTCTCAGCTTGCGACAGTCGTCTTGGATGAATTTTAGTTCTACTCTGCAGCCATCTCATCCTCTTGGTGCACAGGTGAAGGAACTGAGACGAGATGAGATGAAGATGGAGCTGTAAAGTGCGAGGAGGGCTGTGTGTAGGCATGTGCGAATAGTGTTTTTATGATTCAAAACGAATGGTAATTGTCTTTAAATAATTTCGAATACTTCTGGCGCACAAAAAGGTTTGAACAGAACAGTAAGCATTTTCATAATCATGTGTTTTTTGAACACACAAAGGCATTACATGAAAAAAAGAGTGTGCATTGAAACCTTGTCACACTCATTCAAGCTGGGTCGACTTTCTGCAAAAATGGCGATCGGTAATTTGGGGAGCCGAGCTGCATGCAGTGCCGACGTATCTGTGTGGTGTGAGACCTATATGTGGGGCCTCCAACTGCTGCCCTTAATTGCGATTGCGCCGTTGTGCAGCTGTTGCTTTTAAGTGGTGACTGCATGACACCTTCTAGACGTACGCACTGCACGCCCATCCCATGTCGGGCATTGGAAAGGGGCACCCCTCTCCATGTGTCTCATGCTAGCTTGCTTATAAGACTTCACGCGAAGAAGAGCGGCTACAGCAGGTGCAATAAGCTCAGACTCATTACACCGACACCGTAGTCAAGAAACCCACGCATCCTTCGATTAAAAAGATTTAGCGCAACACAACTTGTTTCGCATGGAGCCACCGCACATGTGTAGACTGATCACCCTGAGGATGCCACAAAGCGCCAGGTGCAGTGCAGCTGCTTACACACCTGTTCTGATGACGCACAGTAGTGAATTGCGCCGTGCTAATTATCTTTATTGATGTACATCACCGTGCTGCTTACGGAGCGTGCGCACCACAGGTAGTGTGGCCATAGACAACTGGAAGGAACAGATCTGGACGCCGTGCTTCCACCTTCTCGCATCAGCATGCACAGACAAACTCCAGCATACACTCTTGGCCAAAATTTTGTCCCTTGGGAGCAGTAGCAGCTGTTGGTCCCCATGAGCAGTGCAAAAGGACCAACTGCGACCACTTACGTGCCGTGTGCAAATTTCACGGACCAAATAATTAGTCCTTCGCCTGAAAAGGACCAACTGAAGGACGACCGGTCGAATTTGTTCCCACTGCTTCACCGTTACTCCCCATACAAACTTGGTGGTGCCCTTCTAAACAGGACCCTTCTTTTCAGATTGATTTCATTGATGTTACTGCCCTTTTCAGCACAGTGAGTGGAGATAAATGGGGCACTGGTCTTTCATTTCGTCTCATCTTACCTATAACAAAACGCATGAGCGATCAAGTTGCTTTATTTTTCAATTAGAGTGACGATTCTGCCGCTTCTAGGCTTAAGAGGTGCATCACGTTGTCGGCAAAAATGGTTCCCATCCTAACAATCAGATGGCGCTATAAGGGCGAACTTATCGTTGCGTCTATGTTTGCACATGCAGAACTAAAAGAGGGATTGTGAACAGTGACGTAATGTCCAGCAAAATACTTGCGTTTAGCGTACATAAGTGCGAATATGCTTATTGTACGTCAACGGTGTCATTTAATACTCTTTTTCTGACCATATCTCTGTATGCCATGATCAGCGACGTAGTATTCGGGAAGTGTGAATGAGGCAGCACATTGCTGGCAGCGGATTTCGCTCACTCTCGCCGCTGATTGCCCAAGTGAAAATGAGCCATAAGGCAAGTAACAGCACTGCTGCTGTCCGTGCCGAAGCGGATACACTGTTTTGCATGAAAAAGAGGCTTCGTGGAACCGAAGCAACCAGCAGCTGAGAAAGTGCATAAGCAAGTACTACGAGCTTCAGTACGCGTCAAATGTGAATTGAAAGGCTTAGCGTCAAGCTAGTATAAGTAGTTGAATTTTGTTGGCGTTTGTTTACAAGCTTATGTGATGCTGTGTAAGTACCGGCCTCAGCGAAATGGTGAGTGGCAAACATTCCATTCCTCGTCACCACTGCCTGCCAGTAACAAAAAACGATGTGAACCACAGCCTTAAGAATAAGTAGTTGAATTTCGTTGGCGTTTGTTTACAAGCTTATGTGATGCTGTGTAAGTACCAGCGTCAGCGAAATGGTGAGTGGCAAACATTCAGTTCCTCGTCACCACTGCCTGCCAGTAACAAAAAACGATGTGAACCACAGCCTTAAGAATAATAATAATTGGTTATTGAGGAAAGGAAATGGTGCAGTGCAGTGTCTGGGTGGACATCTACAGTCTCAGTGGACACCTGAACTGCACCTAAAGGAAGGGAGGAAGGTGGGAGCCTTCTAACTTGTTTTCAGCCAGTTGCTACAAATTGCCAGTTGCTACAAATACTACCACTTTATCCCCCCCCCACCCCTCAAAAAAAAAAAGAAACGAGAAGAAAACGAAGATTTGTGGTTGTCAAGTACTGGCTGCAAAGTATGCACTATTCGACACTTGTGTTTGGGCCGAAAACACGTTTTAAACTGCCATGCGTATGGTTTAAGATTTACCATAACTTGTTGTGAAATCATATGACAGCAAAATCACCATACCTTGTTCCAAACATCATAAAACAATAAGCAGTAAACCAAAGCAATCTGTGTGCTTTGTATATAAGGTGTTTATTTTGAGCTCCGGACCGTCTGCTGTGGTGGCCTGGTCATATCTGTGCTCGGTTCCCAATCCAAAGGTTGCTGGTTTGAATCCTGGTATTTTCCTGTGTGTTTATTTCTGTTTTCTTTCTTGTTATATGTAACGAGTGCTGCCGCCCAAACTATTTCACTCTACATTACCCTGGAAATAACGCTTCGTTTGCGTTTTTCTTGAAACAGCTGCTCCTGGGCACCAACTGTTGCACCTTAGGAGGGTAGATGTGTAGGCCAGTTGGTGAGACATGAAGGAGCTAGACACTGCAGCGGACACGGGACAGAGAAAGAAGACGACACAGGGCGGTACTTGCAACTAAAAATTTTATTTGAAACTTCATGGCTTTATAAAGACAGAGGCACGTGTGATCTTGCAATCGGGTAAAAAAGGATGAATGAAAAGCAACAGATAACAACACCTAACTGACAACAATGCACAGGAAAGATATGCGAGTCACAATGTACAGAAATCAGACTTTAAAACGTTATGCAATGCTCATCATGCGAGTCACAATCTACATTACCAGAAGTGTTAAAAACCTTCGACCGCATGTGGAAGCATGAAAACCACAAGACAAAGGAAGAAAAAAGAACGTCAAAAGGAAGCCACCCAACCTGTTACCTGTCAAGGAAACCCAGTTCTTTTTGGAGGATGGAAACCGAAGGCGAACTAACGCATTCATCCGGTTGCGAGCGCAAGATTGCAATGGCCTCTACAATCTCTCTTTCAAGCTGCCCCTTCCTTCTTCCAACAATCTGGGTCTGGCTGAACTGAGGGCAACAACCCCGACACTTGCGGCAATGAACTGACAGATTCGAACCCCCCACCTCCCCCAAGGAACTTGCAGCAAGAAACATTTGGAAGAAAATAAGCGTGTCGCATGTGCAACAGGGGTAATCTACAAGATCCCCCTCAGTTGTGGGCGTTTTTATATTGGACAAACCGGTAGGTGCTTAAATGATCGCTTGAGAGAACATGCGCGTTCCTTGGGGGAGGCGGGGTGTTCGAATCTGCCTGTTCATTGCCGCAAGTGTCGGGGTTGTTGCCCTCAGTTCAGCCAGACCAAGATTGTTGGAAGAAGGAAGGGGCAGCTTGAAAGAGAGATTGTAGAGGCCATTGCCATCTTGCGCTCGCAACCGGATGAATGCGTTAGTTTGCCTTCGGTTTCCATCCTCCAAAAAGAACTGGGTTTCCTTGACAGGTAACAGGTTGGGTGGCTTCCTTTTGACGTTCTTTTTCTTCCTTTGTCTTGTGGTTTTCATGCTTCCACATGCGGTCGAAGGTTTTTAACACTTCTGGTAATGTAGATTGTGACTCGCATGATGAGCATTGCATAACGTTTTAAAGTCTGATTTCTGTGCATTGTGACTCGCATATCTTTCCTGTGCATTGTTGTCAGTTAGGTGTTGTTATCTGCTGCTTTTCATTCATCCTTTTTTACCCGATTGCAAGATCACACGTGCCTCTGTCTTTATAAAGCCATGAAGTTTCAAATAAAATTTTAGTTGCAAGTACCGCCCTGTGTCGTCTTCTTTCTCTGTCTCGTGTCTGCTGCGGTGTCTAGCTCCTTCATAACTGTTGCACCCCTTTTCTAGGGGAGCAACAGTTAGACCTCTTGCAGTTGGTCCCGTAAAGGACTAATGGTTGTGGCGAGTCAGTTAGTTTCCAAAAGACTAACCTCTTGCGCCATTTTGATCCCCTTTGGCTTAGAGTGTACTATGTGCGGGAGGGCGGGCACACAGTGCCGCGCCGTGGTACTACCCCCGGAGTAGTTACTCTGAACCAAAACCACATGCAGCAAGAGTTCCAGAAACGTTATTCGCTCGAGGCGAATACTTCATGATTTCGAATACCAAACATTCGGCTCGAATCGAATATCAAATGCTTTACTATTTGACCAAGTATTCGAAATTATAGATTATTCACACATGCTTAGCTGTGTGCGTTAATGTGTTCGCTTTAGGGTGCCCATTGTCTCAAAAAGTGTCTGGCAGTGGCAGTGGTGTGTGAAGCCTCGGTAGAAAGGAAGCAAAGCGGAGCGGTGAAGTCTCGCCCTACACTTTCAGGGGAGAGGAGGGTGGGAGACAGAAGGTAGGAGAGGGTGAGGTGAGAGGGAAACCATGTTCTCCATAGGGAGGAGAGAAATGAGGGGAGTGGGCTTGGCATGTCTCTGAGTGTTTGATGGACTGGGTCAAGCCACCCACTTGTATGGTCTGAAGCTGGGCATGCCAATACATACTCTGCCTCATGAATTGCGCTGATTGTGTTTGAATTTTTTCTCGTATCTTCCGTGGGGTGACATGCTGGAAGGCAGACAGA
Organism: Amblyomma mixtum; assembly: GCF_055824585.1. Classification (NCBI taxonomy): domain Eukaryota; kingdom Metazoa; phylum Arthropoda; class Arachnida; order Ixodida; family Ixodidae; genus Amblyomma; species Amblyomma mixtum. Next base: position 10,310,495 of record NC_143021.1, read on the forward strand.
GAAGAACAAAAACTTAATTACAAGAGTGGAAACCACTATCGAGATATTGATAGTTGTGTAAAGTTTAACGTGTGCTCTGGCCTTTACTGGCAGTTGCTACTAGTTTGTGTCACCATTCTGCTACTGAGTTCTAGATTGTGTTAGCGAATATATTATAGCTTTTGTGATTTCTGTTAACTTCGGCTGATGGCTTTGTCCGGGCCTGATGCAGCTTAGTCACGTTAATCAGTACTGAATGCAGGAAAAGTAAGTGTACGCTTGGGTAAAGTTCGAGCCACCCAGCACTTGAGTGCGGCCAAAAGTTGCGTGCTGTCTTTTTTTTTTTTTTCCTGCCACTTTGAGGTGTGGTCCTGGCAATAGCATGCTTTTGGTGAAGCCAGGAAAGATGTTTTTAGGGGCATCACTGCTGCAGGGCTGAGTTGGGACGTGCTGGTTGAATCACCATGTAAGGTTGCTCTGCATTGCGGAATCTCTGTGAATACGTTGCAATGCTTCCAGTTCAGCTAGCTTCAGAAGTACAGGGAGCACAAATTAAACCAAAGTTGGCCTATTTAAAGCTAGAACAGACCAAAAGATGAAATACACATGTCGCTACCCCTGGCCGTCTTCACAAGAAAACTCCTGCCATACCTAGTTTTTTTGTGTGCAGTTCATTGAGGCTAAGTAACACGGTCATGCACTTCCATGCGGTAATCAGTTTTTGTTATTGACCTCATGGGTTTTTATTTTTATTTATGTACATACTGCAAACCATGGTTAGGTCCGGGTAGAAGAGCACATTCATAACAAGCAAAATCACAGCAACAAAAATGCAATACCGTAATATAGCAACAATAATGTGGCAGAAAAAAAAACATAATAGCAATATGAAATGGTTAAAGAACATGGGTTAGATTTTGACGGCTTATAGAGCTTGATTAATGAGTTCTAGTTGGTTATGGTGCGTGGCAAAGAAGCAAAACTTATGCAAATCTATCGGGCAAAATGTGGTGTTAGTAAAGCTTTGTGATAGTGTCACGTACTTCTTGTCATAATTGGGGAAATATAGGACGAAGGGTCAACTCTGAGCTTATTGTTAAGAAGTAATTTTAGAAAATCTAAGTGAGAATTTCGCCATCTCAGCTCCAGTTGTTCAATACCATGAACGTGCACCAATTCTGATGGGGAGCCAGTGGGTAGAAATTTTGAATATATAAATCTAACTGCTTTCCTTTACATTCTGTTGACAAAATACACAAGCATATTCGAACCTGGGTTTAATTAGAGTATTATATATAGCTTAAGTGGTTAATATCAGACTTAGCATTGTGAAGCTTACGGCTAGGTAAGAATGCTTACTTAATTGAATGGTAGGAAAAAAAAGTTTCATTATTAAAGTTCCGTTTTCTCACTGCGGGACAAACACCAGCACAGCCACAACGAGCCTAGATCAAAAATGGGCAGAGTTCTCTGTGTAGTTTTTAATGGTTTTAGCTGTAAGGGTGGTATTACAGCACCCAGGGCTTCCAGCTGCTGAAGCCTTGGTTTTTTGCATTCAGAAGGAGAAAGGGTCTGCTTATTGCTTCCTACAGTTTGGTATCTGCTTGTCCTGATGCAAAGTACCTTTCAGTATAGAATGTGTTGTGACTCTGCTTGTGTAGCAAGGACAGGGCATCCTGCCCTGAATCATATTGTGTTGTCGGGTGTGGGCAGCCTCAGTGACTTGCTGACAGATGCCGCATGTGACAGCATGCAGTGAACAGCCACACTAGAAGCCACAGGACGAGAAGGTTTTGCTCTTGCATTCACTGTATAGAAAACTCATAGAAAAAGACCTACTGCTGTACAGCATATTTAATGCTTTGGGGTTATCTGTTATTACAGCTTGCTTCCTAGCACCCATTGCAAGAAAGGGCACTGTTTTAGATCGCAGAGATATGGTTTTGGCATGCAGGTCTGGAGTGGCCATCCTTTTCTTTTTTTTACTGCCACAGCAGTTAAGGGCAGGTTTCCAGTTTGTGCGGCGACGGCCGCGTTGGCGAAATATGAAGAAGGAAGGAGAGGAGGAAATATTAGCAGCACTTCACAGATCCATGGCGCCCTCTGTGCGCAGTGGCGGGAATTAGTGCCTACGCCATTTTCACCATTGCCAATTGCTGTTGCTGAATGTCACATTTCATGGATGTGGTGACCGCTGGCAAGTTCTCTTTTTTCTTTCCCCCTATCAATGTGTTTTTTTTTTTCTTGCAGAGGGAGCCAAGTTCTTCCGGTGCCAGAGTGACCCTGAGACCATCAGGAACAACTTCTTTGATGGCAAGACCGCCCTTGTCAAGGTTAGAGTGGCCAATGGTGCAAGGCGTGTCTTTTAACAAAAGAAAGCGTTGTGCGGTCCTCATCCTTCTTCTCTTTGGCGCATATTTATAACTTACTTGTTGATCTACTGAGGCATGCTAGCTTTAAGTGCCCTACTTCAAGCATTAAGGAGAAGATTTACCGTATATTGCCGTGCATGAGTCGACGTTTCTTTTTTTGTTTAAATGTCCTTCCAAAGTTGTGGGGTCGACTTATAATCGGAGTCAACATATATGCGGAGTCTTAAAGTCGGCCTATATGCAGGGTCAAAAATAATTTCTACCAAGTTGCGGGTAATATCACGCCCCGTGCGCTCGTAATTGCATAATAGTTGTCAGACACGGTGCGAAGGTGGATCTGCTCAAAAGAACTTGAATTTAATTGAGATATGCACCAAAGGTTTGTTTTAATACGATAGCAACTTATCGACAAACCAGTGGCAGCAGTGGCTCATAAGATGATGACCGCGGCTGTGTCCTCACAAGTGACGATGAGTCAGAGATGTCTCGTGAACGAATAAATGTCTCTTTATGACTCGGCCTTCTCAAAAATTTTTTGGCGAGCTGGGACCGCAGGGTGTGGCAGTGTCGACCTAAATACGGAGTCTAACTCTTTTTGCCCAAAGGGGGCCGCGAGTTGGGGGGTCGACTTACAATCGGAGTCGACTTATAATCGGCAATATACGGTACTTTATTTGTTGCACACCCACCTGCTGGCCTTGCAGTTGTCAGCACTGGTGTAGTTTTTTGCTTTGGTGTTGTGTTGAGCTTTCCCTCCCCTAAAAAGACACTGCAATGTTTTTTCTACACCAAATAATGTGGTTAACTCTTTCCGGCAGCATTTTTTATTTTCATCGAAAACAATCATTTTTCCCACTCAAGTAGTATATTCAATTTTTCACCATTGAAAATTGAAAATTTTAAGTAGAGAAATTGTTAGTTTCCAAGATCGAAAGACCAGCGAGTAAATTTTTACAAGGATGTACAAAATTTCATACAGAGCCTCACGTTGGTAAGAAAAGTAACATCAAAATGCCCGGATTTAGCAAATAAGCACCTGAGGGATCGTGGAATCACTCTGTGTTTCACAGATGCACATTATGTCCGACACTGAGCAAAAAACAATCAATGTAATCACAGGTGGCAAAATCTATGCATAAAAATGGCAGACGATGTGATATCCAGCTCACTATTTTGTGTAATATTATTTACTGCGTTTGCTATATGGCACAAAAAACTAACTTTATGTGACATGGAAGATGTTAAATTCGACTGAAACAAAATCACTGCTAGGTGCAGCACACTTTCAGTAAGAGCTGTGAGAGTGCTGTGTACACAATTGTGCACAAACTGCCTGAAGGAGTTACAAGTTTCCTCATATGGTCTGGAAACAAGTGCAGAAATAATTACTGACATTGGAGCATGCAAATGAAGTTGTTCCACTTAGAAAATTCAAAATAAAAAATTATTTGAAAACCGCATTTAACTCACCAATTTCACTTGCCCAGTGCTGATTGAGATTGGCTGCCAGCAGTCAGAACTGTGCCTTGCCAGGGCAGCCCACAACCATGCATTTTAACATCTGTAGGCACCTTTACTCTCGCTACTGAACAAAGGAAGCTCCCCGATGTATTTTATTGCCTTCATCACCCCCCCCCCCCCCCCCCCCTAGACTTTGCCTGTTGTTCGGATTTTCTCTTCACCATTTTTTCAAGCTTGCCTCAAGGAAAGCGCTCTTGCGAGATTTTGGGCAAAGGTGCAGGGAAGCCACCTTGGGGGATGAGCATTTCTTAGTACTAGAAGCATGCTAGATATTTGTTTTTGCCTTGACAATGCTGCGTGAACACCCCGTGGATGTCGTTACCCAGGGTCTCCATGGTTAGTGTTGCTGCGAAAGTTCGCCTTAACCGAAAAATATGCAAAACAGTTCGCCTTAAAGGGATTTTTTCGCATGGAGTCCTATGAGAAACCAATCAAATCGTCTCACATTTTCACTTCATCCAAGAATTTGCCTTAACCAGGTTCATTTTAACGAGAGTCTACTGTATTGAGATTTCGGTGATCTCCTTGGGTGTTGAATGACTTTAGTTTGGGCTAGTTGGTGCATAGCTAACTGACGAAAACCGCAGCGTGTAAAGAATGAAGACAAGAAGGAATAAGTTGCAACAGGGCAGAAAGCTGAGCTAGTTGGCATACATTCATTATGAAAAATCCAGGCGCTAACAAACACTAACAGGCACTGTGTCCTCTCTGTGTCGTTTTTTGTTAGCGCCTGGATTTTTCATAAAGAAGGAATACACAAAACAGGATGGGCTGCAGTTTTCATGCTACAATTAGCTCCTGGGATGCTTAGGTATCACAATGTCTCATACTGTGCTTAAAAAAAAAATAATAAAAGCCACTTTTTTGATAACATCGCAGAGCCCCTTTAAGTGATCATGTTGGAAACTGTTTCACGAATGATGTGCTCTGCTTATTTGTGATACCGTATGTAGCTTGTGTTAAGCGATTTAAACCACCTCTCTCTTTCACACTTGGGGAACTTTTTAAATTGTACCGCATCCACTAAAGTAGTTTTAATGGGGGCACCAACCAGATAAGAAGCCTGTGCTCATCTTCTTATCTTTTCCATTAGATAATAGGTGAGGGTTTCAGCTTGTGCATTTGCTTGACTAGTGTCCCTGTTTGTGCGCAGCTGATGCTGTCCAAGCGCAAGATGGCCAAGCGGGCACTGGAGCGGAAGCACGGCAAGAAACTGGGCAGCCAGCAATGGAGGCTGGGCAAACTGCGCAAGAAGTGAGGGCCCACAATAAATGGGATGGGGCCGCTGGGACCACACTGCATTCACACCATCTCTCATGAATTATTTCTTTCGCGGTACAATGCTGTCTGCTTTCCCACTTGAGTGTTTTGGGGATGCAGCGTGACAAACTTTGCACCATTTAATACCATTTGCATACCTGCCAACTCTCCTGTATTGTCCGGGAGTCTCCAGAATTTTGATTACATCTCCCGATTGTACGGATGCGACCTCGGATATCCCAAAAAGTTAGTTAGCAGGAGCAGGTAGTGACCAGCATGTACCTTGAATTGAGGTAGTGGCCGCCGGCACCATCACGAACACGAGCAACCAACGGGCGCTGCCCTGTTGGATTTTCCGGATTGGCTCTTCTCAGGCTGGCTCTTGCATTTAGCAATCCAGTCGTTATATGATCGTGGGTGCGCTAGCCATGCTGCGCTTCAGTTGGAGAGTTGAAATCTGGGTTTTTTGGTACATACTTATGAAAAAAACCGGCCAAAAAGACGGGGACAAAGGAAAGACGAGGCACACACGACTGAACTAGCAACTGTGAATCATTGAAAAACAGCCAGTCTCCCAGGAAACCTAACAGAGCATGCACAGCTCAACGGCAACGCAAACCCAGCACAAAAGACCGCGATGCTTGCGAGATATAGTCAAGGCAGCAGTGTCAACGGGACGGGTAACCTATTTCCTTCTGCATCAACGTGATAGATGCCGTGCTAATACAGTTATCTCCTTGATTACTTATGTGATATGCTTCGAGGATTTCGCGCTCAACCTTACCCTTGCCTCTCCCGAGAAAGGTTGGCTTTCTCAGGTCGTCAGTTAGCTTTCTTAGGTCGTCGAGTGAAGTGCGGAACGCCAAACTACTCTTCGTGTTTCCCTGACTTGGAACGATCGATGGTGCTTTCAAAAGCCAAGAAGTACTTGAAAGTGTTTCGGAAATCGTACATGACTGAGTTTCCGTGCTTTGACAGTTCACGAAAAGGTGACAAGTATGGATTCTGTACCACATGCGCCTGTGATGTTAGTGTTTTGCACGGTGGCAAGAACGACATCAGGTTACACATCGCTTCACAAAAGCATAAGAACTATGTTCGTGCTGCAGAAGTGCAGGGCACCATCGGTACTTTCTTCCAAAACAACAGTGAAGACAGTGTGATCTGTGCCGAGTGCCTCTTCACAGGATTTCTTGTTGAACACAACCTGCCGCTAAGCATGATTTATCACGCAGGACCGTTATTTTGTAATATGTTCCCGAAATGTCCGAAACGCCACGGATCCGCGAAACGCCACGGATGGGGACGTACCAAAGCAAGTGCCATCGTTGGGGAAATGGCTGCAGACGCCGAAAGCTCAATGCTAGAGTCTCTGAAACGCCGTGCTTTAGCAACCGCTATGGGTGGAAGCAACAATAGCACATCGCAAATGTATCCCTTCGTAACAACTTACTACGTCGAGGAATCGCGGCATATCGAAAGTCATTTCCTTTTTTTGCTAGAACTCCATGGAGAAGCCACTGGATGGAAAATTAGAAACCTCGTTCTAGACTCGCTCAAGTTGGGCTGAAGCCATACACTCTTAAAAAAAAGTTAATGAAAAGGTGGTAAGTGCAGCAGTTACTAACTCTGACTTCGTTTGACTACTTTTTATCAGCTATTTACTACCCTCTTCAAGGTATAGTTTGTAAAAATAGCCCGTGCTACCTTTTTACTAACTATATGGTAGCAAGTTACTACCTAGTTAGTAACCGTTCCTTTAATCCTAAAATAAAGTCAAAAAATATAACTGACACAGACCGTTGTGCCAATAACTTGGTTTTGTAATTGGCTGTGGCTAGAGTTCCGTCCAGACGGAACTACAATTTGCGCTAGAGTTCCGTCCAGACGGAACTGCATGTAGCGATGGGGTTCCGTCCAGACGGAACTGTATCTGACACCATAGAGTTCCGTCCAGCATTATCTGCCACAAGAGTTATGTCGACGGAATTAAAGCTGGCGTTAAGGATTGGGAAACCAGTTTGCTTGCAGACTTTTGCATGTCCATTTAAAAAAGTGGCAATCCTGTTCCACCTAATGCGTGAGAGGATATTCTGCTGCATCATTTTATTTTCCAAGCAGTCAGTGAGAAAGGGCAATAGAGCGAGTTTTGGCTTGGGTTTGTTGGTGCATTTGCATAATGTGTGCTGACCGTTTGTGTACGTCTTAGTCTTTTTCGCGCTACGTTATCTTGCAGCACAAACAGCGACAGGGCTTCACATCACTTCGCGAAGAGTTTCTGCACTCTCCTTCTAACACTGTCATTTTCCCAATCCTGCATGCATGCATGGAAGTTATACCTTCGAGGATGCAACTAAACGCAGTACCCGGACAGATATTTTAGTGCCGTATACATGCGTAGAGAGAACATCTGGATACAGCTTTGTCAACTGGTTATTCCAGAGGCAAAAAAATGCTTCATGTGGGTAGAAATCACCCATTTTGTATATTATGGAGAGTACGGACATTACACAGTTTTTGTTTTACGTGCGTCGAACCTCCACGCACGTAACCGTGAGCAGTCTACGAAGCGTACGCTCGTGTCGCTTCGTGCAGTTTTAGCTACATGTACGGGACGTAAACTGTAGATCTGCCATAGAACCTAAAAGATGCGCTAGCATGTTATGCCACGCCATCTAGTACAGGTAAACAAAACTAATTTTGTTTAGTCGAGCTGCTTGGAGCGGAGCTAGGCCAAACCACTGTGCGGGCGGAAAATACTTTCCCCCTTTCTTCTGACAAACGTTGAGCGATTTAATTCCACCGAACTGGATGTTGCATGTTATCTTCGAAGGGATTGCATTCCCTCACGTCCCGCAGCATATTGAAATCATCGCTTTTCGAGAAGCGAAGGCGCGCTGGTGTCCCACACATGTTGACGACGTGTGCGTATGGATCTAAAACGTGCACCGTTTTGCTTTTCCCGCTGGCTGTGCCGAGGTTATCGCAATATCCCGCGAGGTTTTGAGCTACGCGTGCTCTCGCAAGACCGTCGGTACCGTAGGCACATTCGTTGCTATGACGACCACAAACGCTTCTTCGTCAGGCTTAGGAGCTGCTTAAACGTATTTCTGTCTGGAAAACAAAAGCTATAGTTCTCACCTAAAACTTCACGCGAGAGCAAGAATGGGCCAACTGGAGGTAAATACAGCAGTTTACAGCATGATACCACGTCGAGGGTTTAGCGACAAAGCTGTTATCGTTGTGAAGCGGGCGGGCAGGGCGCCGCCATCTTGCCAACGCCGCGAAGACCGCAACGCAAAGATCCGAATCTCACATACGTCTGCGCGACCCACATACGTTCTGCGCATGCGCAGTGGTGACCCGTAAGCGCTCTACTTTCGAATCTCACGTACGTCTGCGCGACCCACGCAGACACTTGACGTTCTGCGCATGCGCAGTGGTGACCCGTAACGAATCTCACGTACGTCTGCGCGACCCACGCAGACACTTGACGTTCTGCGCATGCGCAGTGGTGACCCGTAAGCGCTCTACTTTCGAATCTCACGTACGTCTGCGCGACCCACGCAGACACTTGACGTTCTGCGCATGCGCAGTGGTGACCCGTAAGCGCTCTACTTTCGAATCTCACGTACGTCTGCGCGACCCACGCAGACACTTGACGTTCTGCGCATGCGCAGTGGTGACCCGTAAGCGCTCTACTTTCGAATCTCACGTACGTCTGCGCGACCCACGCAGACACTTGACGTTCTGCGCATGCGCAGTGGTGACCCGTAAGCGCTCTACTTTCGAATCTCACGTACGTCTGCGCGACCCACGCAGACACTTGACGTTCTGCGCATGCGCAGTGGTGACCCGTAAGCGCTCTACTTTCGAATCTCACGTACGTCTGCGCGACCCACGCAGACACTTGACGTTCTGCGCATGCGCAGTGGTGACCCGTAAGCGCTCTACTTTCGAATCTCACGTACGTCTGCGCGACCCACGCAGACACTTGACGTTCTGCGCATGCGCAGTGGTGACCCGTAAGCGCTCTACTTTCGTGAAGCTTCTACGTACGTGAAACTAAAACTGTCTATTGTATGGACGGAACTCTAGTTGCAGTAAATATTCCGTCTGGACGGAATTGCAGCAGCAGCAAATGTTCCGTCTGGACGGAACGCTAGACACTCCGTTTGTAATTTAACATTTCTGCAGTGGCATATAGTTAGGTAGGCTAAGCTGTTTCTGCAATCTCATCTTCATAATTAACGCTGGTATCTTAGCTCAACCAGTACGAGCCACTAGCCCGTAAATGAGTGATTTACGGAGTATGTAAGACAGAAAGATTTACCTGTGCACGCGGGGTATCTGTTGTTTCAGCCAGCGTCTTCGCTTTGGCGGACGCGGTTGTTGCGACGCGCGTCACTTCTTTCACCCTTTCTTCTCATCTTTTAACTCTCCTCTATCTGCACGTGGCAGCGGTGGTGGCTCGGCTCAAGCCAGTAGGCAGGCCCGTGCATTTTCCTTTTCATCCTTCTCTCTGTCGCAACAACAACACAACCCAGCGTCTTTGCTTCAGCGGACGCGGTTGTTGGGACGCGCGGCTCTTGCACTCTCTTCTCTCTCAATTTTTAACTCTTTTCTCTCTGCACGTGGCAGCGGTAGTGGCTCGGCTCGAGCCAGTCGGCAGGCCCGTGCACTTTCCTTGTCATCCTTCTCCTAGTCGCAACAACAATCTGCACGCGCAGTGCGCGAGTGTGACTCTTTCTAATTTGTGCTTTTCCTGTTCTGAACCTTTGTGTGCACACGGTAAGGTTGTTGATGCCATCACCTGGCATAATTTGTACATGTAATACGCGATAACCCTAAAAATAAGTGTGATTTTCGACAACATCGGCCACAATGCCATTCTCACAGAACTCTCAGCAACAAACTGTGGGGAGAGGATCTTCGCATACGTAAAGGCCTTCCTGTCTAACAGAACAGCAACGATCGGCATCAACAACATTAGGTCAGAAAAGAAGACGACGCCAAACAGAGGGACGCCACAAGGATCCATCATCTCACCTTTGCTCTTTAACATAGCAATGATTGGATTAACTAGGAGACTGAAAAAGATCAAAGATGTAGAACATTCAATTTATGCGGACGACATCACAGTGTGGACGACAAAAGGATCGACGGGAAACAAGCAAGAAATACTGCAAAGAGCGGCGGATGAGATCGGTCAATTTGCTTTATTTAGCGGGATGCAGTGCTCCCCAGAAAAATCACAATTTATTAGACTTCACAAAAATAAAGAGGACAGGGGAACGATAGAATTAGAGATAGATGGACAACCCGTAAGAAGGACAAATAAGCTTCGCATCTTGGGAATTTGGCTGCAGGAAAAAGGCAAACGGGACCATACCATCCAGCCCTTGGAACACTCCACGAAACAGATATGCAGGATGTTAAGCCGGATTACGAACAAGAGAAAAGGGGTGAAGGAGCGAGATGCGTTACGGATCACTTCTGCGCTCATCATACCGAGGATGACGTACGCGCTTCCGTACCTACAAACTAACAAAGGGGAAAAGAACAAAATGGAAACATGCATCAGAAGGGCGTATAAGCAAGCCTTAGGCGTCATGACCTGCGCCTCGACAGAGAAGCTGATGAACATGGGGGTGTACGGCACTATGAGGAGCACAGCGAAACCATGCTCAGATTTCAAATGGAAAGACTTAAAAGAACAGCCGCTGGCCGCGCACTACTGATCAAGCTAGGATATCCGGCAGAAGACGAGGGCGAAGACAAGACTGACATTGACAGCCAAATTAGGAGCACTTTCTTGGTTAAACCAGTGCCCAGAAACATGGACCCGAAGAACCACGAAGGAAGACGGGCGGCGAGATCATTGGAGTTGGACAGGTTCCTAAAGAAGAAACAGATGGTTCTGTATGTTGACGCGTCCAAGTACAGAACGAAGGAAAACGCTAGGGCAGTAGCAGTAGTGAACGCCAATGGGAATATAGTTACTGGTGCATCAGTGCGCACATGGACAACACAAGCAGCGGAAGAGATCGCCATAGCTCTAGCCCTGACTGATTGGATTGGATTGGAGTAAACTTTATTTGTGCCTGCAGTTGGGCGCTCGCGCGCCCCGACGAGGGCCTACGTCGTCTACGAGGCTGCCGTTACTCGGCGCGGGTCTCCGCTCGCCGTTGCCGGCTCGCTGGGTCCCTGCCTTTCGAGCGCCCCGAGGACCTGCTGGACGGCCCATAGCTGTTGGTCATGGTCGTTGCTCTTCGCTGCTGCCTCCAGCCGCGGCGGGATTGTTCCTGATCTTGCTTCCTTTGGATTTCTGATGCAGTCCCACAAGATGTGCGTCTGATCTGCCGGCTCCCTCCGGCAGACTCTACACGTATCGGTCGGGTAGGTCTCGGGGTACATGCGATGCATCAGTCCCGGGCTCGGTAGCGATCCGGTCTGTAGCTGTCTCAGTAGTACCGCCTCCGCTCGACTCAGCCTCGGGTGCGGGGGTGGGAGAGTCCTGCGAGCCAGGCGGTAGGCCTTCGTGATTTCGCTGTAGTCGGTCATGCGGTCCTTGGCTCCGAACCACGTCGGACGGTGTGTTGCCGGGGCGCGGTTGGTTAGCGCTCGCGCCGCTGCGTGTGCCGTCTCATTGTGGTTCGCACTGCGTTCCGACGCGTCGCCCGCGTGCGCCGGAAACCACTTGATTCTTACTCTTCTGTCTTGCAGTTTAGTCGCATCGTAGTACGCGCTCGGCCTCCCTGCAGACTTGGCCTTTGGCGAAGTTTCGCACCGCCTGTCTCGAGTCACTCAGCACCGTGTAGCAGTCTGCGTCGGCGATGGCCAGGGCGATGACCACCTCCTCCGCTTGTTCCGCTCCGGCGCCTCTCACGCTCGCTGCCGTCCTCGTGGCGCCGGTCGACGCCTCTATGACGACCGCTGCGAAGGCGTTCCGTTGGTATTCGGCCGCGTCCACGTACCGCGCGTGCTCGTCGTTGGCGTGCAGGTCGATGAGAGCCTTGGCCCTCGCCGCTCTTCTTTCCTTGTTATACTCGGGGTTCATGTTCTTGGGTATGGGGTCGATTCTGGTCTGGCGTCGGACCTCTTCGGGGACGGGGAGCTTTGTCTCCGCATCGTTCGAGTGTCCTATTCCCAGGTCGTCCAGTATCTTCCTCCCGGCTTTGGTCGTGGACAGCCGCTCCAGTTGAGAGGTCCGTTGCGCTTCGGCTATTTCTTCGAGCGTGTTGTGGATCCCGAGTTGTAAGAGGCGGGTCGTGCTCGTGGACTCGAACAGGCCCAGCGCCGCCTTGTATGCTCTCCTGATGATTACATTAATTTTGTTGCGTTCGTGTTGCAGCCATCTATGGTAGGCTGCAACGTACGCGACGTGGCTGATGACGAAGGATTGGACGAGCCTGATTAGGCTCTCCTCTCTCATGCCAGCCTTCCGGGAAGTGACTCTTTTGAGGAGTCGCATAGCGTTGGCCGCTTTTGCCGTGAGACGGGCGATGGTTTCGCCGTTTCTTCCATGCTTTTCGATGACCATGCCTAGGATCCTGATTTTGCTGACCTCGGGGATCACGTTGCCGGATTTGGTTACGATTCTGATTTTTTCGCATTCGCGTTGTCTGGTCTTGCATCTGCCATTGTTGGTAGGTGGGAGTATGAGGAGCTCCGATTTGCTCGGCGAACATCTCAAGCCGGTGCCTTCCAGGTGGTCTATCGCGTCGACGGCGGCTTGCAGAGCGCCCTCGATGTGGGCGTCGCTGCCGCCGGTCACCCACAGTGTGATATCGTCCGCGTAGATGGTGTGCCTGACGTCTTCGATGTCCGCGAGCTTCTCGGCCACTCCGATCATTACCAGGTTGAACAGCATCGGCGAAATGACCGATCCCTGCGGTGTGCCGGTGCTCCCGAGCTTCTTCTCTTGCGTTTGTAGGTCGCCTGCTCGTAGCTGGGCGGTCCTGTCCGTGAGGAAGTCCTTGATGTAGTTGTAGGATCTTTCGCCCATGTTGAGCTTAGAGACTTGGGACAGAATCGCCGAGTGTTTCACATTATCAAAGGCGCTCTTTAGGTCGAGACCCAGGATTGCCTTGTTGTCGCGGGCGCTGCCGCCATTGTCTATGATTTGGTATTTGAGCTGCAGCATCGCGTCCTGCGTGCTGAGGTGCTGTCTAAAGCCGATCACCGTGGCCGGATACAGCCCTTCTCGTTCCAGGTAGTCTTGCCACCTGTTGAGCAGGACGTGCTCCAGCACCTTGCCCACGCAGGACGTGAGCGAGATGGGCCGAAGGTTGTCCGTGTCCGGTGGCTTCCCCGGCTTGGGTATCAGGATAGTCTTGGCTGTCTTCCACTGCTTTGGTAGCGCGGCCGCCCTCCAGCACTTGTTGAAGTATTTTGCGAGGTTCTCAATCGAGCTGTCGTCGAGGTTCTTGAGCGCCTTGTTCGTGACGAGGTCCGGGCCAGCTGCCGACCGGCTGTTGAGGGCGTGCAAGGCCGCGCGGACCTCCTCGACGTCGATGTCACGATCGAGCTTCGCGTTGGGTAGGCCGCCGTACGGCGCGTGTTGTTCGGTGGGCGTAGTGGGCAGGTATTTGTCATTGATGCGCCTGGTGACTGCATCGGCGCCCTGTACCGAGACAGCCCGATGTATGAGCTTGGCGAGTCTGTCCCTTTGGTGCGTCTTGGTCTTAGTTTCGTCGAGCAGATGCCGCAGCAGGTTCCACGTCTTCCCGCTATGCATCTGCCCGGCCGCGTTGCAGATCTCGATCCACTGTTGCGTGCATAGAGCGCGGCAGTGCTCCTCGATCGCTCGGTTGACCTCCGCCACCTTCTTTCTGAGTCTGCGGTTGAGCCGTTGGTTCTTCCAGCGACTGAGTATTGACTGCTTGGCTTCGATGAGATGCGCTAGCCGGCTGTCTACTTTATCAATCGCAGCGTCCGTTTCAATTTCTTTGGTCGCGTCGCGTACGCTCTTGGTGATTTCGGCCGTCCACGTCTCTATGTCTTCGATCTCGCCGTCAGCGTCTGTCTTCTGGCTTCTGGCGTCTCGGAAGGCATCCCAGTCTACCCATCTGTGTGTTTTGATGCTGGTGTCGTTGTGTTCCGGTATGCTGATTTCCACGATGGTGTGGTCGCTGCCGAGGTCGGCAGGGACTGAGTTACTGGATAGCCACGGATTCTCAGGCTGCAGCAAGGGCATACAGAGATGGAAGGATCGGCCGAAAAGCCGCGAGTATCCTCTTCGAACAAAAACAACACAGACATGGATCAAACAACACAAACATTCAACACACCATCATTTGGGTCCCTGACACTGCGGTTGAGGGAAATCTCATAGCAGACACCGTTGTCCGAGGGTTCACGAACCGGAGGGCGGGTTTGCCGGTGCAACCCTTCAGCACGCCAGAATCTTACGGGGAGGCAATGAAGGCGTTGTTGGGAGCGCGCAAGAAGTACTCGGCTCCGGCGGATATCCTCGACAGAGAGCAGGCCACCACGCTCAGACGACTACAAACAGACACTTACCCAAGCAGAGCCATGTATCACAAAATGTGGCCGAACAGATACGCGAAAGAGTGCGTGTGGTGTGGGGGCTACGCCACAACGTACCACGCCACCTGGGGCTGCGAAAAAAGCCCTTTACTACCAAAGGTAAATAGCCCTAGTCTAGAGCAGTGGGAGGCCCTCCTGGCTGACTCCGACCCGAGCACACAGCTTATGCTGGTGACGAGGGCCAAGGCAGCGGCGGAGGCCAACGGTATCCTGGACTAGGGAAGACCGACCACTGTAGCTCCACACCTATCTATCCCCATCCCCCTACTCCCTAACTCTTCCTTTTGAAAAAAAAAATAAATAAATGTTTTTACTACTACTACTACGGCCAGCGCGCCCTGATAGCGCTGTCTGGATTTCGGAATTAGTCAAACTGACTACGAAGCTTTTTTATTCTTCGAGTACGCATAAATTTGACAAGCCACGCCAGCACATGCACTGTACGATAAATCTAGCAACATATGCGAGTTTCTATTCATTTTCTTAGTAAATACTACTAGCCATTACTAACTGCGGGTAGCAGCCGTTACTAAATGGGTTAGGAACGGTCCGCGCCGGCGAGGCGGGATGATTCACGCTGCAAGCCGCGACATGTTCGAGAGAGTCTGGGCCTGCTTTGCGCAATGGCGAGCGCGCAGCGCTGGTTTCCAGAGAGGCCAGCCAGAGAAATGTGGGCGCCGGCACAACAACAGACAGGGTCTGTTCTGAAAGTAGCAGTACTCATTTCTTTCAATAAAATTTTTTCATAAGAGTAGTAAAAACGACTATAATTTTTCAAAGTAGCACCCTTCCGCACCTACACGCTGCTATTTTCCAGTTTTTGTAAGCCTCTAGGAACGCCTGGACCGGAATGCTGTATAGTTCCCTCGTCATGACCTGTTGAACCGCCTCTACCTATCCGTGATGTTTCCCCTTGAGCGTCGATTTTATTTTCGGGAATAGAAAAAGGTGGCGGGGCCAAGTCGGGGCTGTAGGGGGGCCGAGGCAGCGTTGCCGCCTTGTGCTGGGCAAAAAATCGGGGTCCTCATTCACACGATGAAGAAGATCCTGGCAGATCGCTTTCCGGTTGGCCTTTTGCTCCTCTGACAACACTCCCGGCATCAGCTTCGCGCACACTTTCCTCATGGCTAAGTTTTCTGTCACGATCTCAGAAACGAGTTTGAGGAATGCTCAAGTCATCAGCAATGATACTCATCCTACAATCACTGTTCAGTAAATGTTTCACTCGCGACTCATTTTCGTTGGTCTTGCTGGTCGAAGGGCGTCCGGAGCAGTCGTCGTCTTCCATTATTTCCTTACCTTCTTCTCGGAGCAGCTTGCGCCACTCAAAAAATACCTGGTCTACCCATGGCAGCGTAACCGTAGGCCTCCTTAATCATGTCGTGAGTCTCTTAGCCCGTTTTACCAAGATTTACACAAAATTTGATCGCGTATCGCTGATCCGGTAAACGCTCCATGATTTTGCATGACGAGACATTTCGACAGGGGTTCACAGTACAAGCGACCTGCTCTCTTCAACGGCCGAGAGCCGACTGGCGATTTTCCCCAGCATTCCCAATATCCCCCATCAACGATCCTGCACGAGCAGACCGCCTCTCGTCCGCCCGTTCGCCCAGGAGAAAACCAGTCTTACTTCTTTCAGAACAGACCCTGTACATGTCTCGACTGAATTCTTTGCCTCAGTCTGTCGAAAAGCTGGAACAGCTGATGAGCTGCGCTCAAATTCCGCATTAGGAAGTAACGAAATCGTCAACAATTTATTTAACCCCTCGGGCATTCCTCGCTTGGGGCAACCGGTTGCGCCAGAGCTAAGACATTCCAACTTTTCTCTAAGGGGCCAGTGCGTTGTGACGTACAAGTACAAGTAAGCTGAACTGGGCTAGTCGGAGCAATTGCATCTTCGAAAAACGTAGCGCGAAACACAAGACACAGGTAAGGTGAAGACAGGACACGAGCGCTTCTCACGACTAAATTTTTATTAGGAAGGATAACAGAATATATACCACAGATATGGAGGCGAAGAGAAAGAAGGAAACAACAAAATAACAACTCAAAAAAACAAGAACAAGACGAGAAGATAAGAGGTCGGCGATGGACGCAGGTACATAGCATTGCAATATAAAACACGTGCACAGTTACTTGACAACCGATTGGAGGTACACAATCTCACTTTTTGTTAAGGCGATCGATGCGTCACTAATACACTCCCCCCCCCCTTTCGCGATATAGAACGCTTCAATAATCTCCCTTGTACGTTGGTGATATGCCCTGTCAAGAACAGCAGTCTTATCGAAAAGGGGGTGACATTTACAATCCCTGCAATGCTTCGGTAAATTTTCAAGAGCTGTTGGCGTCAAAGAATTTCTGTGTTCAAACAGCCGGACATTTAGACACCGCCCGGTCTGCCCTACATAGAATTTTCCACACGAAAGAGGAATCTTATAAATCACCTCTTTTTTACATGGCACGAACCTTGATTTGTGATTAACATGGCAACGATGATCACTTTTCAATCCCTCTGCTTTCGCTCTGACCACCGCACACAATCCAGATAACTTCACGGGAGCTGAGATTACTGTGCCCACCTCGTAACGATTGGCAACATTTCGTAACCCATGTGAAAAACGATGTACATAGGGCAAAACGACAGGTTTCTTTTTCGCGTCGAATAACATAGCCTTCTTGGCATCCTTGCCCTTGAGCCACAACAGGAGTTTTTCGCAACTAGTGCTAATCAACGAAAGCGGATAACCGGACTTAGTCAATCTATTAACTTGTTCATGAAAACTTGTGGCTATTTTATCATGGCAAGACTTAAGTAAAGCAGAGCGTAAGCATGAGGAGACAATTGCATTTTTTACTACTTTAGAATGCCCGGAGTGAAAATGGAGTAAAGGTTTAGAAGACCTAGGGTGGTAGCCCCAGCAAAGATGCTTATTGCCAGAATGAAGAGATAAGTCAAGAAATTGAAGAGAGTTTTCATTAGGCAATTCGAAAGTGAAACTCAAACCTTGACCACATGTCTTAAATACCTTTAAAACGTCAACGACCGAGTGATTGAAACGATCAGAGGGAAGAAGAACCAAATAGTCATCAACATACCGAAAAATGTTCAATGATAGGCCGTCCAGATTCCTCTCAATTGTTTTGTCGATTTGGCTAAGGAAAATGTTTGACAGAACCGGAGCTACCCGTGAGCCGATACAGATCCCCGATTTTTGCAGGAAAAACGACCCTTTCCAACCCACAAATGTGGACTTCAGGTAGAATGATACCAATTCCAAAAAGGAATCCACGGGCATGCCACTATGATTGATGAACCGCGCCTCATCATTGCAGTCGCAGATGCACGTCCGAACACTTTGCAAAAGAGCATCGTGGGGTATATCATAGTAAAGATTCTCCACATCAATGCTGAAAGCCCGGAGCCCCCTCGTGTCGGACGTCTGTAGGTGCTGGACGATCTTCTCCGAATTAGGTACTAGGAACGGGTCATCAATTTCTAAGGCCGAAAGGCTCCTAAGCAAGAAGCCTGAGATGGCATGTTGCCATGAGCCCGCTTCAGACACGATCGCCCTGAATGGAAAGTCAGGCTTATGTGTTTTGACTGAGAAAAAAATGTCCAAATGCGACACTTTTGCGCCCTTGACAGCTTTCGCTAGGCGATCCATCGACATCTCTTCAAGCAGAGATATCGCCCTCTGCTTGACCTGGGCTGCTTTTTTGGTGACCTGGTGAAAATTCTTTTCCATTGCACCGTTGGCTTTTTCCAGATACATATCATTGGGCATGACGACAAGGAGGGCTTCTTTGTCGTCATGCCCAATGATATGTATCTGGAAAAAGCCAACGGTGCAATGGAAAAGAATTTTCACCAGGTCACCAAAAAAGCAGCCCAGGTCAAGCAGAGGGCGATATCTCTGCTTGAAGAGATGTCGATGGATCGCCTAGCGAAAGCTGTCAAGGGCGCAAAAGTGTCGCATTTGGACATTTTTTTCTCAGTCAAAACACATAAGCCTGACTTTCCATTCAGGGCGATCGTGTCTGAAGCGGGCTCATGGCAACATGCCATCTCAGGCTTCTTGCTTAGGAGCCTTTCGGCCTTAGAAATTGATGACCCGTTCCTAGTACCTAATTCGGAGAAGATCGTCCAGCACCTACAGACGTCCGACACGAGGGGGCTCCGGGCTTTCAGCATTGATGTGGAGAATCTTTACTATGATATACCCCACGATGCTCTTTTGCAAAGTGTTCGGACGTGCATCTGCGACTGCAATGATGAGGCGCGGTTCATCAATCATAGTGGCATGCCCGTGGATTCCTTTTTGGAATTGGTATCATTCTACCTGAAGTCCACATTTGTGGGTTGGAAAGGGTCGTTTTTCCTGCAAAAATCGGGGATCTGTATCGGCTCACGGGTAGCTCCGGTTCTGTCAAACATTTTCCTTAGCCAAATCGACAAAACAATTGAGAGGAATCTGGACGGCCTATCATTGAACATTTTTCGGTATGTTGATGACTATTTGGTTCTTCTTCCCTCTGATCGTTTCAATCACTCGGTCGTTGACGTTTTAAAGGTATTTAAGACATGTGGTCAAGGTTTGAGTTTCACTTTCGAATTGCCTAATGAAAACTCTCTTCAATTTCTTGACTTATCTCTTCATTCTGGCAATAAGCATCTTTGCTGGGGCTACCACCCTAGGTCTTCTAAACCTTTACTCCATTTTCACTCCGGGCATTCTAAAGTAGTAAAAAATGCAATTGTCTCCTCATGCTTACGCTCTGCTTTACTTAAGTCTTGCCATGATAAAATAGCCACAAGTTTTCATGAACAAGTTAATAGATTGACTAAGTCCGGTTATCCGCTTTCGTTGATTAGCACTAGTTGCGAAAAACTCCTGTTGTGGCTCAAGGGCAAGGATGCCAAGAAGGCTATGTTATTCGACGCGAAAAAGAAACCTGTCGTTTTGCCCTATGTACATCGTTTTTCACATGGGTTACGAAATGTTGCCAATCGTTACGAGGTGGGCACAGTAATCTCAGCTCCCGTGAAGTTATCTGGATTGTGTGCGGTGGTCAGAGCGAAAGCAGAGGGATTGAAAAGTGATCATCGTTGCCATGTTAATCACAAATCAAGGTTCGTGCCATGTAAAAAAGAGGTGATTTATAAGATTCCTCTTTCGTGTGGAAAATTCTATGTAGGGCAGACCGGGCGGTGTCTAAATGTCCGGCTGTTTGAACACAGAAATTCTTTGACGCCAACAGCTCTTGAAAATTTACCGAAGCATTGCAGGGATTGTAAATGTCACCCCCTTTTCGATAAGACTGCTGTTCTTGACAGGGCATATCACCAACGTACAAGGGAGATTATTGAAGCGTTCTATATCGCGAAAGGGGGGGGGGAGTGTATTAGTGACGCATCGATCGCCTTAACAAAAAGTGAGATTGTGTACCTCCAATCGGTTGTCAAGTAACTGTGCACGTGTTTTATATTGCAATGCTATGTACCTGCGTCCATCGCCGACCTCTTATCTTCTCGTCTTGTTCTTGTTTTTTTGAGTTGTTATTTTGTTGTTTCCTTCTTTCTCTTCGCCTCCATATCTGTGGTATATATTCTGTTATCCTTCCTAATAAAAATTTAGTCGTGAGAAGCGCTCGTGTCCTGTCTTCACCTTACCTGTGTCTTGTGTTTCGCGCTACGTTTTTCGTTGTGACGTCACGTCATTGCTGAAAACAGGGACAGGGACATTGCTGGAAACAGGGTCCCCGTTCTCTTTCCCTCAGCTCACTAGTTCCCTGTGGTTAGCTTCCCCGCAACGCACTCCTTTAGTGGGGTTACCTCTAACCAACAGGGGAGGGCGCTCGCGTCGCAGCGACACCAGCGCCACGGATGGCGTTTTGCTGCGCGCTCACGGGGAGCGACGGGGTCTCTTCTGCTCGGCACCGGGAACGCAAGCGGACGTTTCCGCGCACCACTCCGCTCTTCGCCGCGGGCGCCTCTTGGTCGAAACTTGCTCCCGCCGAGCCCGTCCCGTCGGGCCTCGGAGTTTATCCCTTTGCCCTACCGTGGGCGAACGTTCGCTCGTAGCCGTGCTGGTGAGTCGGACATCCTCGATTCCTCAGTGTATTTTGTTGCTAGCTGGCGTTATTGTTGTTATAGCAATAAATGCCTTGTTTGTGTCAGCCAGTGTGTCGTTCCTTTGTTCCCGCAGAGCAAGGCCCGCCGTGGTCGGCGAGCGCTCGGTAGCGTACGCGAGCACGGGGTGGGGTCCAGATGTGGGCTGATGTGGGGACGCCTTCGTCCCCTGCGTTCGCTTTCCCTCAACTCACTAGTTCCCTGTGGTTAGCTTCCCCGCAACGCACTCCCTTTAGTGGGGTTACTTCTAACCAACAGGGGAGGGCGCTCGCGTCGCAGCGACACCAGCGCCACGGATGGCGTTTTGCTGCGCGCTCACGGGGAGCGACGGGGTCTCTTCTGCTCGGCACCGGGAACGCAAGCGGACGTTTCCGCGCACCACTCCGCTCTTCGCCGCGGGCGCCTCTTGGTCGGAACTTGCTCCCGCCGAGCCCGTCCCGTCGGGCCTCGGAGTTTATCCCTTTGCCCTATCGTGGGCGAACGTTCGCTCGTAGCCGTGCTGGTGAGTCGGACATCCTCGATTCCTCAGTGTATTTTGTTGCTAGCTGGCGTTATTGTTGTTATAGCAATAAATGCCTAGTTTGTGTCAGCCAGTGTGTCGTTCCTTTGTTCCCGCAGAGCAAGGCCCGCCGTGGTCGGCGAGCGCTCGGTAGCGTACGCGAGCACGGGGTGGGGTCCAGATGTGGGCTGATGTGGGGACGCCTTCGTCCCCTGCGTTCGCTTTCCCTCAACTCACTAGTTCCCTGTGGTTAGCTTCCCCGCAACGCACTCCCTTTAGTGGGGTTACTTCTAACCAACAGGGGAGGGCGCTCGCGTCGCAGCGACACCAGCGCCACGGATGGCGTTTTGCTGCGCGCTCACGGGGAGCGACGGGGTCTCTTCTGCTCGGCACCGGGAACGCAAGCGGACGTTTCCGCGCACCACTCCGCTCTTCGCCGCGGGCGCCTCTTGGTCGGAACTTGCTCCCGCCGAGCCCGTCCCGTCGGGCCTCGGAGTTTATCCCTTTGCCCTACCGTGGGCGAACGTTCGCTCGTAGCCGTGCTGGTGAGTCGGACATCCTCGATTCCTCAGTGTATTTTGTTGCTAGCTGGCGTTATTGTTGTTATAGCAATAAATGCCTAGTTTGTGTCAGCCAGTGTGTCGTTCCTTTGTTCCCGCAGAGCAAGGCCCGCCGTGGTCGGCGAGCGCTCGGTAGCGTACGCGACCACGGGGTGGGGTCCGCGCGGCTTTGAACTGTGTCAGCCGCGGTAAAGCGGGGAGAACGTGTTTATCTCCCCCAATTTTCAACCCCACAAAGGGTGCGGCGGCGTACAGTCGGCAGACGTAGCTCCGATGCGGTGTGGTACGTGGCGTGTGGCAGGTAGCAGTGGCGGCCAGGAGCAGAATGGCGGCTGCAGGTCGCGGGCTGGGCGTAGCGGCGGGCTATGGGCGCGGCGCGTTGCCGAAGCAGGATGGTGGCTTCGAGTTGGTAGAGGTGAACGATGTCGTTCTGATGTGCCCTGCTTCTTTTCCATCTGTGCTGAAAAAAGTCAACACAGATGTAGCCAACTACTGGAGCGCGTGCTACGTTGCTGTTCGGCCCTCACAAGAGTCATGAGGATTAACGCAAGTGAGTCTTACATAACATTGATCGGCATGAGAAGCCCATACGTTCATACATCTAACGAGACTGCGTGCCGGCTTGCGCCCTCGCTCTAGATTGCGCAGGCAGATTTTATTTCTGCATACGGCGCAAGTTATACCCGTACGCGGGGTTCGCCTGCTGATCGCAGCGCTCGTTTTCCGACTGCGGCGCGGGTCGGGCTGTGTCCTGGACCCACTCATCTCGCTGCACGCAACGTTTCAGGTCGCATATGTGCACTGGTCTGCCTGTCGGCTTCGACCGCAAGTCCTCGAGCTTGTAAACCAGCGAGGAAAGCTTCTCTCGCACGCGGAACGAACCGATCCATTTCGGCGCCAACGAGGCCGCGAACTGTTTGCTAGCATCGCTCAGAACGTGTTAGCGCCGAAGCACCAGATCGCCCACTATTCATGATGAAGTTGGCGCCAAAAACGAGGACCAAAGTAGGAGAGAAGACACAACACGAGCGCTTTTTCGCAACCAAAACTTTAATAGAAGAACACATGACATATATACCCATTTTAGTGGGAGTTAAAACACGCAACAGAGCCAGTTGTAGAAGAAATATACAGTAGTAAAGTGGAAAGTTGGGCGAGTTGAATCTTATTCATGATGAAGTTAGCGCCAAAAACGAGGTCCAAAGTAGGAGAGAAGACACAACACGAGCGCTTTTTCGCAACTAAAACTTTAATAGAAGAACTCATGACATATATATATACACCAGAATGTTCACTACATGCCCACTATGTAGTGAACATCCCGGTGCGAGCAGTCGTATTGTGCTTTCTGCTGCGCCCTATAGCGGTGCTGAGGTTGCGACGAGCCTTGCATAAGGCCTCCGTCATCTTAGCGCGCAGCTGCGTCGTGTATTCAGCTCATGCAGACGAAGCGACTGGCGTCTTCCTGCTGTCCGTTAGAACCCGGTCCATCGAATTTAGCAGCTCTCTACCCAGATTGAGAGAAGACGGCGCATACCCAGTGGAACGGTTAACGATTGAACGCAAAGCGAACGCGATCTCCGGTATAGATGGGAGTCCCAGTCTTTGTGCCTCTGAGAGTACACGACAAGCACGTGCTTGATGTTGCGGTTGACTCGTTCCGTGTGTTCGACTGAGCACGGTAGGTGGTCGTTTTATTGTTCTTAATGCCGAGTGCAGCGCACGAATCTACGAACACCTTCGCAGTGAAGTAGGACGCGTTGTCCATTATCAGCTGCTCTGGGAAACCGAACCTGGTGAATACGTCCATCAGCTTCTCCATGATCACTCGCGCTGTCAGCTTCCTAAGGGGGAAAAGTTCAACCCACTTGCTGAAGTGATCCGTGACCACCAGCAAGAACTTGTTCCTACTCGGTGTCGTGGGATACGGTCCCATTATGTCACACGCCGCTATTTGCCAGGGAGTCTGGCTGTTAATCGGCTGCATGAAGCCAGGCGGTCGTCCACCTCGGGGCTTCACGCTTTGGCACACATGGCACGAGCGGTCGTAGCGTCCCAGCAAACCACAAACCTCCCATAGATGTCCAGATTAAGTCTGAACGTCTATGTACCAAACCAAAATCTCTCAGACGTCTTATCTACCAACCTTTTTTCGTGGAAAAGCTGCAGACGTACCCACGACATCATATCTGCCTTAACCTAGACTTCTCGTAGATATTACTTGTCACGTCCTGGGTATGTAAGCGAGATATATAATTTAAGAATTCCATATTTTTCAATCGTTCGATATTTCGTGTTGCCTTACTGCATTTAAAGTTTGAAATCGCTGTTGACTACAAATTGGAGGCATGACCAGCGCTGCCTGTGTTTTTGTGTTTTTTCGTGCTCGCTTCACGGCAACATTATCCTGCCTAGAAAGAAGAAAAATACGGGAAGTAGTAAAGACAAATCTGAATGCACACGCATCAGGTTTCTGACTCAACTGTACGCAGTTGGTTTGAAATGCCAGTCACTTTGGTCAGGATTCGCATTGTTATTTCATTACTATTCTTACATTCAATTTATACCTTGTGCTACAGCCTGCAAGCTATCTCAACCACACTGAAAAGTGTGACACACTAAAAAACTTGTTTGTTATTTAGCAGCCAGGACTATATAATAACCATTTTTTCTGATTAAGCATGTTTTATTCAACTTATCCAACTATTTAAAATACAAGAATTGGTTCAGTTCAATTTTTGGGAGTTTTTTTTTTCAAAAATGTCTTAAATCTGCTAATCGCGCTAGCAATGATAACTATTGGAATGTTGAGCTGAGGAAAGCTTAGGCATTTGTGTTGCTGAATGTGTGACCTCATATTTCTTGAGAATAAACTTCTTGAGTCCCGCTTTTTATCATCATGTCAACACTGTAATCATGTCCACTGCCGGCCAAAAATTTCTCCGTTAACCCTGTGCCAGCGGCGGCCCCCTTATCCCAGCAAACTTCCGAACCTCATCTGCCCACCTGCCCTGATCCTCTCTGCTGTACTTGCATTCTCTCTGAATCCAGCCCGTTACCCTAATGATAATTGGTCATCTTGCCTTCATGCTACATGCGCTGCCCATATGCCTGTTCTATGCTGCGGACAGGCGGCGGCGGGGAAAGTGCGGTGAATTGTCTAAGCCGCCATCGCGTTGTAGTTCGTATCGTATTTTATCAATAATAGCGCAAACTGCGCATGGAGATTGCAGCTGTGAAAAAAGTAATATGCTACAATTTAAAAATAATTAACTTATTTTTCATGCCACACCAAGCCTGCTACTAAGTACAAAAAAGAGACGATACAAAATATGTGACAGTTTCGCACATCCGCACGAGGCTAGGTTCAGCCATGGCGGCAGTGGTAGAGCGCAGCGCGTGTGCGATTTCAATCGTGTTCCGTGGGAACATTGTGTTTGAAGAACCTCGACACAGAATTAATTATTCCCTTATTATTGCTGGCGAGATTGTTCAACCGTTCTTTCCTTGATGGAGCTGAAGGAAGACAGTTTGCTTGCTTTTACTACTCGGCGAAGTGGACCCGTCAGTACGAATTAGGACTACAAGTCGTTTTCACCGGCTGGGATCGTGACCTTTCTTGGTGCGTACTCAGTCTTAGTTTACTCATTGAAGTGTATTTTATGCTATTTTTGCGTTCGTAATGAAGAAATTCTAACGCATTTATCGGCACGTTATATTTTTACGCTCACACGTTTGGCTGTTTTGCCAAACTCGCTGTGTATTGAAACAAAGGCTGGTGATGTATGCAACTGGCCTCTACTACCGAAATGTGGGCATGCGTTCGGATGGTGTGCCGAAGTGCGTGTGCAAGCACACTCCGCTCAGCACGACTGCCTTTTAGTGCTGCAAGGGCAACCTTTCACGCTTCATAGACTTGCGTCGGTAAAAGTGGCGTAAATTACTGGGTTTGTTTGTTGTGGTTGCTGTGCCATTCTCTTGTCACCTGTAAAAGTGAACAATTGTGCTTTCTTTTGCAGCAACCCTGGCCTATTGGGCTCGGCTGAAGAGTATTGATGCCACCGCAGCTGTTAACCTGACGATTATGCTCAACGAGAAGATTCAGTGAAAGCGCCGAGCGCAATAAAATACTGACGCACTAGGAAGTCATCTGCAGTGTTTTGGGCTCCCATGATGGCCATGTACTTGCTTACTCAACAGTATTTGAGCTAGCTGGAGTGCTTGGACGTCCGGACGACTCCATAGGGAAGTCTGTGGCTGGGCTGCAGTAGGTCTCCATTCCATCTGGAATTGTAACAGGTGTCAGCTGCATCTCGTATTGCAGCTGGTTCCAGTCTGGAAATGTGTCTCTTAAAACACTAGGACTGGAACCAGTTAGAAATTTTCACCTGGATATTGATCTATGTATAGTCATATTCTCTTTATATAGACGTCTAGGCTACGTAGACGGGCGTACTTACATGTTCACAAATATCTGATAAATGTAGAGCGTGATGTCTGCAGTACGTACCTACAACGTGAACTGGACCCCAATTTTCATGTTGTAGGTACGTAGATTTTTCGTAAACGGTACTAATATGGATGTCTAATGGAGGTGTCTAATGTCCAGCGTAAATATCTTGCTGATGTCTATGGTACGTTTTATGGTTTACTGGGGTGTTACGTCCCTTTTCGTGCCAAGCCAGGTAGCAAAGCGACACAACTTGGTGTAAGTCTTGAGGCCGCTTGGCTTGCATGCCCAGCGATGCACGAGTCGTGAACGTAGCGTAACAGTGCCGCTCTCAGCACTCGCGGTATCACCATCTTGAACGCCTCACAGATGTATGGTTAAGATGCTAATTAAGTACACAATTGTTTGCGAATCTTAAATGCTGGACACACTGCATGGAGGGCGTTTAGGAGGCATCCGTCTGATTCTACGCCTTTCTGCAAGCACTCTCCAGCGTTTTGGACAAGGAGAACAAGATATGCGTTGGCAGGAAGTAGCGTAGCCATTAGCATGCATGCTCGGCTGCGGAACGGATGGATGGTGGTTCGGATCCCATCGTGCGAAGATTTTTTTCTGGTCTGACTAGAAAAGCACGACACCTCTGCTGACAACCTTCTGTCGACAACGATGAGGCATTAAAGGCTTTCGCCTTAAAACCAGCTGTCTCCGTGTGCGCGGCGGTCCGGCTCCCGGAGCCCGTCGAACACCCTTCGACAAAACGGATCCATCTGCTGAGCTTCGAGCAGCTCCTTTCGACTGAACGCGATCCCCACGAAACTCGCGTAGTTCACGTCGTTCACGCTCTCTGCCGGCATCAACGGTTGGTCCGCGTCCCTTACATCGGCTACGGCTAGGGTCTGTGCCTCACTCTCTCTGTCTGTCGGGCGGTCGGTCGCGCGACCTTCCTCGCTCTGGACAGGCGCTCGCGAGAGTGCGTCAGCCACAGCGTTCTTCCCTTTGCGGTAGCGCACGGTAAAGTCGTAACGCTGCAGCAGCAGGGCCCAACGCGATAGGCGGCCGCTTGGCTCGCTGAGTCGTCTCAGACAGGTGAGCGCCATTTGATCAGTCTCAATCACAAATGCCACCCCGTCGACGTAGTAGTAGAACTTCCGAAGAGCAAAAACTATCGCGAGACATTCCTTCTCTGTCATCGAGTAGTTCCTCTCTGCAGGCGTCAATGAACGGCTCGCGAACGCTACCGATCGGAGGACGCCTTCATGCTCCTGAAGCAACACTGCTCCTAAGCCCAGGTAGCTTGCATCTGTTTGAATCACAAACTCCCTGTTTAGGTCGGGTAGCTGCAACTCAGCCGTGTCCGCGAGCACCTTGGTGAGGTTGCGCAGTGCAGCCTCTTGCTCTTGATCCCAACTCCAGCAATCGCCCTTTTTCAAAAGCTTCGTCAAAGGTGCATGCAGCGCTGCGCAATCTGGTATGAACCGGCGATAAAAGTTCGCCATTCCCAGGAAGCGTCTGAGACCGGCTAGATCTGATGGCGACGGAATTACTCCAGCAAACCCTCGAGTTTATCCTCGCACGGCAGAATGCGGCCTTTGTCGATCGTGAGTTCCAACAGTGTTATTCTGGTCGCGGCGATCTGTGCCTTCTTCGGGTTCAAAGTGATTCCCCCGGACCTCTGCCTCTCTAGGATGTCCCTCAAGTGGCGCACGTGTTGCTCGAACGTTTTTGAATACACCCCGATGTCGTCTAAATATACGAGCGCATGTTGCCACTTCGCATCTCCCAGAACACGGTCCATTAGGCGCTGATAAGTAGCGGGTGCTCCTACCAAGCCAAAAGACATTCTCTTGAATTGGAAAAGACCTCTGTGACAAGTGAAAGCAGTTTTCTGCTTATCACGCTCATCCATTTCAACCTGAAAGTATCCGCGGCTAGCATCGAGCGTTGTAAAGTACTTCGCCCCACCTAGGTTGGACACTAGAGAAGAAATGGTTGGTAGAGGGTACGCATCCTTTCTCGTAACCTCATTCAGTCTGCGGTAGTCCACGCAAAGTCGATACGTATCGTCTTTCTTTGGAACTAAGGCTACCGGAAAGCCCCAAGGGCTTTTAGACCTCTCACCAACGCCAGTGTCGATGAGTTCATCTAAGGCGCTGTCTTCTGCTTTTCTCTTCGCCAAGCTAATTGGTCTAGGATTGCACTTCCAAGATAGTGCGTCACCCGTGGCTATTCTCGGCCTTACTAGTGTAGTGAGGCCAGGACGGTCCGTGAATGTCGCGTTGAATTCGTAGAACAGAAATGACAAACGTGCCTTCTCCCTCTCCGATACGCTGTTCACCTCCGATAACATGGGGTGCATTGCCCTTCCCTGCACGGCAGATGAGCTTTCTACCGCGACAGCCTTCTCTGTGGGCCCTCTCACAACGGCGTTTGTCCGCTTGCATGCTGGTACTCGAGCCGGCGCGGGTGATTCTTCACGGTCTCCACCCGCTCGCGCCGCGTTCGGAGCCTGAATTGACTGCGGGCCGCGGGCGCTTTCGCGAAAAGCTTCAAGGCGCTTGTCGTGCGCTTTCGGTAGCCTCCGCTGCTTATCTCTATCACGATGCCAGTCTTGGCTAGGAAGTCGCGTCCAAGAATTACAGGAACGGATAAACAGGGAAGATGAACGAGGCGTTGTCGCCGCACGCGTCTTTGCCAGCGAACCACTATCCTAGCTGCACCGCTTGATTGCGCTGTGCCGCTCGCGAGGCGAGAGAGAGAGAGAAAAACTTTATTGTGACAGGAATTCGGGGCACGCCCCAGGGTCCCCGCACGACCCCACTGCACTCAAGTGTTTATGTTCCTAAGGTCCATAACACTGGCAGCCCGGCCGGTGGCGATGGTCAGCACGGCCGGGTTCTCCGAGCGCAGCAGGGTCTCCCAGTCCTCCCAGGTCTTGAGGTTCTCTAGGTCCCGCGGGGGAGGGTCCGCCGGGCAGAGGGAAAGTATGTGGAGGGAATAGGCTAAGGGTTCTGGGCATAGGGCGCATGCTGGAGTGGGGAAGGAGGGATGATAGTGGGCTAGGGTAAGGGGTGAGGGGAGAGAGTGTCTGTAGTCTGCGCCAGAGTGTTGCTTGTTTGTTATCTACGGAGGAGTGGGGCGGGGGCTAGAACTGGCGTGAGGCTCTGTAGGCCTGCGTCAGCTCGCTAAATGAGTACATGCGCTCCTTCGTGAATCCCCGATCCGAGGCCACCTGAGCCCGGTTTAAAGAACCTCGGGCTAAAAGGTTGGCGGCCTCGTTTCCGGGATTCCCGGAGTGCGCGGGCACCCATATCAGCTCCACTTGGCGGGGCGGGGGTGCATCGGGCGAGTCCTATGCAAAAAGCAGGGATATGGACTCGGCCTCGAGCAAAATTTAGAATCGCAGTTTTAGAATCACTTAAAATGTGCCGGGCTTCCGTGCGGGTGATAGCAAGTGCAATGGCGGCTTCCTCTGCAGCCTCTGGGGAGGTGTCTGGAGGGAGAGGTAGTGTGAGGAAGGCGGATAAAGAGGAGTCCACCACAGCTGCTGTCGCTTCATCACCCGTGCAGGCAGCGTCCACCCACACGGCGTCCCGCTCGGGGCCGTATGCTCGATGGAGAGCCTTCGCACAGGCTCTGCGGCGCTGCTCATGGTGGGACGGGTGCATATTCCTCGGGAGCGGCCTGATGAGGAGCTCCCGGTGAAGGGTTCGTGGGATGGCGAGGTGGGTTGGGTCGTTAGCCGGTATTTTGATTCCGAGGGAGTCCAGGATATACCGACCTGTGGAGGTTTGTGTGAGCCTGATGTATTGGGCCTGTCGGTGGGCCCGCATCAGTTCCCCGATCGTGTTGTGGAGGCCCAGCAATCTGTCTGTGGGTGTGTTGAGGGGAAGATGAAGTGCTACCCTGAATGTCTTGCGAATCAAAGCATCCAAAGCGTTTATGTCAGGTTTGGATAGTTGTAAGTATGGGGTAGTGTACAGCACACGACTGAGGACAAAGGCATGAATGAGGCGACATAGGTGGCGCTCCTTCATGCCTCTATGACGTCCCGAAACCCTGCGGATGAGGTGCGATATCGCGCCTACAACCTGCTTGAGTTTCTTGAGGGTGGTGGTGTTTTTTCCATCGTTCTGGATGTGCAGGCCCAATACACGGAGGGTGCCAACCTCAGGTACCGGGTCGCCATTCAGTTCAATGGCAATGGGGGAGAGTGGACAGTGGTGGTTCTTAGGCCGGATGAGGAAGAGTTCGGACTTCTCTGGGGAGCAAGACAGCCTGATGGTCCGTGCGTAATTTTGTGTGAGTGTGGCTGCTTCCTGTAAGGTGTTCTGTATGCCGCCGTCACTGCCGTGGGTGGTCCACAGGGTGATATCGTCGGCATAAAGAGTGTGCTTCAGGTGGGGAATAGTTGCCAATTTTCGGGCGAGGGGGATGAGGGTTATGTTAAACAAAAAGGGGGAGAGGACGGACCCTTGAGGGGTGCCATGCTCTGAAGCGTGTAGCAGGGGGAAGACAGAGGGCCGAAGTGTATCTCAGCTGTGCGGTCAGAGAGGAATGCTTGAATGTAGGCGTATACGTGCGCACACCCACATTCAATGGGGATAGAGCAGTCATGATCGCCTGATGTTCAGTGCGATCAAAAGCTTTGGAGAGATCCAAAGCTAAGACTGCCTTGGTGTGACCTGGAAGAAGCGGGTCGAAAATGTCATGTGTGAGTTGCAGCATGGCGTCCTGTGCCGATAGATGGGGGCGAAATCCCAGCATGCTATGCAGGTAAAGATTGTTGTCCGCCATGTTACTTGTGAGTCTCGCTAACACAATATGCTCGAGGAGCTTCCCGAGGCATGAGGTTAGCGAAATCGGGCGGAGGTTGTGGAGTGTAAGTGGTTTGTTGGGTTTAGGTATGAATGTTACCTTCGCGTGGCACCAGGACTGCGGAAGGTTACCCTCCCTCCAGCACTGGTTGAAGTATTTCGTAATGTGGGTGATCGATTGGTCATCCAGATTACGGAGCATGGAGTTTGTGATTTGGTCTGCACCAGGTGCGGAGTTGGCGCGGAGAGTCAGGAGGGCCGCTCTGACTTCCGTCTCCGTGATGTCGGTGTCGAGTGTAGGATTTGCTTGTCCTGTGTAGTTGGGCAGTGGTGTGGGGGCACCTGGAGAGGTGTACATGGTTTGAAGTGTGTCTAGGAGGGTATCGGGATCGTCAATGTGTTCATGTATGAGGCGTGTCACGTGGTGCTGTGTTGCTGATTTCGTGCGTGCGGGGTCAATGAGGTGTCGGAGGAGTTGCCATGCGCGTTTGCCGGACAGGTTTCCGGCGATGCCGTCACATATCTGTCCCCAGTTAGATCGGCAGAGCTCCTCAGAGTGTAGTTGGATTTGTGTCTGCAGCGCGGCCAGCCGCTTTTTAAGCGTTATGTTGAGTTTGGTGCCCTTCCAGCGTTCCAGGAGGCTGTGATAAGCCTCCCAGAGGTGGGCTAGGCGTGTGTCGGGTGTTGTGGTGAACGTCATGCTGGAGTGACTGCACCCATGCGTCGATGTCTGCGATGGGTGTGTCTGGGAGGGCGGTGCGTGCAGCGAGAAAGGCACCCCAGTTAATGAGTTTGTGTGTTGTATTTGCGTGACGGGGTGGTTTGTACGGGACAGTGATTTGTATATTGTAATGATCACTGCCCAGTGTATGTTGTGTTCTGTTCCAGGTAACGCCGCGGATACAGCGGCTCAGCGTCAGGTCCGGACTGGTGTCCATGCTGACACTGTTGCCGATCCGCGTAGGCGTCTGAAACGTGTTGTGTACAGTGAGTTGGAGGTTCTGCAGGAGCAGCCAGAGCCTGCGACCTCGATGTGTCGTGGTTGTGTATCCCCAGTCAGTATGCTGACTGTTGAAGTCCCCACCGATGAGTAGGGGATGTTTCATTGCTAGATGGTGTAGCTTTCGCAGAAGTGATTCTAGCGAGGCCATCGGCAGGGACGGGGGTGATATATGTTTGCTATAAATATGGAAGGAAGTGAATATGTGTGATGTATAAGTTCTGTAATCACGCAGGGCGTTTCAGACGTGAGGTGATGAGTTTTGTAGGTGAGGCTGCGGTGGATGAGTGTGGACGCCCTGGGTGTGTTAGTGGTATCTGAGTGTGTAGATGTGTACTGGGGAGGGTTGCCCGGTGTGCAGTCTCCTGAAGAAGAAGTATGTGCGGCGTGGGTGTGATGGTGGGAAGGAGAAGTTGCAGAGGTGCGCGCTTGGCCCGGAAGCCGCGGCAGTTACAAGTTAAAATGGGGAGATAGTGCTCCCCCCCGCCATATTGGGTAGTGGGGGGATTGAGGAGGGTAGTAAGACGGGCGTCAGTTGGTATGTGTTGCTCAGGAAAGGTGGTTTGTGCTTGCGGAGGTAGGATGGAGGGAGTGGAGGGGGTTTGAAGTTGGGCGAAGCGATGCGTAAGGCTATGTTCCAAGAGCTCCATCATCTTGGTAAGCATAGCGTCCATGCGCTGCTCAAGTTTTTCGGTGAGGGTGGCAGCAATATGATTGAATCTGGCCTCGAGGCGGGCGTCTAGCTCTTTTAGTTTGTGGTCAAATTTGGCTTCGAGTGCTGCTAATTTAGCGTCTATTTCTGGGGGCACGGGATGGGTTGTGGCGTCTGAGGTGCGCTGCTTCTTTGCAGGAGGGGTGCTCGAAGTGTCTGCGGGTGATGAGGTCGGATTAATGATAGGGGGTGTGGGTTGATGGGGCATGGAGTGGGAGGGGGTGCTTAGGAGGGAGGAAAGGCGGCTTACCTCGTCGCGCAAGGCCTTGAGTTCCTGGTCTCTGGGATCTGCCTGGGAGGACTGGGGTGGTGGTGGATGACGGGTGGTGTTGCCGGAAACGCGGTCTGGCCAGGTGAGACGCAGGCGTTCTTGCTGTCATTCTGCCGGGTTGTGGAAGGAGACCGGGAAGCCGTCGAGCTGCGACCGTTGGCTGTGCTGGGTTGATCGCAGCGGGAAAGCCGCGATGTAGACGGGAGAGAGAGAGCGTTCCTCGGGAACGCTAGTTTACGGCCCCGTGCCTTGCAGTTCCCAGTTCCGGTCATGTGAGGGCCTCCGCAGAGAATGCAGCTGGGGGTGCATGAGGGCGCATCTTCCTTGGGATGTGACTGCCCGCAGCGGGGACACTTATGTGATCTTGGTTGGATGCACACATCCGTCCGGTGACCTGGGACGCGGCAGTTCGTGCAGGCGTCTATATGCCCTCGGTACGGTGTACATCTGTGGAGGGCTCCTTCATAAAGAACGGCTCGTGGGACAGGCCCAGTGCGGAATGTGATTAAAATAGAACGCGTGGTGCCCATTCGGCGGGCGTCCACGGAGAGGGCGTCTGGGTTGCCGGTGATGAGGTATTGCAGGAGCGCTGTCGAGGTCTCGTTCCATTACGCATTGGAGATGACTCCGCGTACCGCTCCATCCGGCGGGGCTATGTAAGCTGCGACGGCGAAGTCCTTGTCTTGGTGTTTGATGTTTGTATACGCGAACCAAGGCAAGCGCGTCAGTTTTTAGGGGCGTGCTTACAGTGCACGTATTGTTTACGGGGTGTACCCTGATTTGGGGACGCGTTGGCTCCTGAAGCTGTGACGCCACTTGGAGGATGGCCTCCCGTAGTTGTCGGGGTGGAAGAAGGTCCCGCTGCAGCCCGCCTCGTGACCTAAAAATGATCTTGTAGTCTTCAGCAGGAAGCGGCGGCTGCTGCCGCGAACGCTGTGCAGCTGTGCGCGTTGCTTGCAGGTGCCCTGACTTGTCAAGGCATGCAGACTTGGGGGCACCGGTAGCAGAGGATGCGGCCTCCTGGCGTCGGGTCGTTGAAAGGACGTCCTTGGAGCGGGAAGGTACGCTAAGAAGGTGCGTCCAGTCCCTAGGGTCGTAGTCGTGCTGGTTAAGAACATCTCCCTGCACCTGCACCTCCATGATGGCGTTGGTGGCGGAAGTGTCCGTCGGAGTAGGCCTAGCTCCCAGCGGAGCGAGGCCTAGCTCAGGCGAAGAGGTCACAGAGAGAAGGAAGGGCCGTGGGTGCCCGAAAAATGGCGTAGTCGGGCCAAAAATTGATGGCGTGCAGCGCTCACATTCGCAGATCAGTGGGTGGCGAAATTGGGGCCGATGATGCTGGTGATTGACGAATTCCCTCGCGAGGCGACTATCGCACTCTCTCAACCGGAATTTTTGCCGCCGCGGTGGCTAAGTGGTTATGGTGCTCGGCTGCTGACCCAAAAGACGCGGGTTCGATCCCGGCCGCGGCGGCAAGATTTCTTTGGAGGAGAAATTCTAGAGGCCCGTGTACTGTGCGATGTCAGTGCATGTTAAAGAACCCCAGGTGGTCGAAATTTCCGGAGCCCTTCACTACGGCGTCTCTCATAGCCACAGTCGCTTTGGGACGTTAAACCCCATAAACCAAACCAATGAACCGCAATTTGCTCTCGCGGAGGTCGTTTAACAAACGAAGAAGCGCTTGCTCCTGTATCGAGTAGCGCGGTGAATTTCTTTCGAGCTATCGTTAGCTCAATGAACGGCGCTGGCAAGTCAACAGAACTTCCTACGCGACATGCAAAAGGCGCTAGTAAACTGGGGTTCTCTGTGTACTCCGCGCAAAGTCGGAGGTCTATCACCGGTAAAGGTAAACTGGTAAATTGGTTTTTGAGCAAAGTAAATGGCGCAGTATCTGTCTCACATATCTCGGCGGACACCTGAACCGCGCCGTAAGGGAAGGGAGGAAGGTGGGAGTGAAAGAAGAAAGAGAGAAAGAGGTGCCGTAGTGGAGGTCTCCAGAATAATTTCGACCACCTGGGGATCTTTAACGTGCACTCACATCGCAGAGCACACGGGCCTGCGTCTCTGGCACATCTGAACATCGATCGCTCTTTGGTGCCGCCATGCGGGGCATTTGCCGGCGGCTTTGGCCGTTTCCCGACCGTGTTCCCGACTGTGGCCGTCTTCCCGACGGACGGAAAGACGGCCACAGTCGCGGGCGAAGTGCCCCGGTTGGTCGCGCCGGTAGCAACGGTTGTCCAGGCTCCGATGGGCTGTGCGCTGGTCGCCACGTTGCAGTCGGTCATGTCGATCTCGCGGTGCGGACGGCGGGGGCCGCTCGTGCGGCCACGTGTCGGTCTCGCGATCTCGGCTACGTGTGTTCTGCTCTGCGGTGGTGGTGGTGGAAAACATTTATTTACAGATACACTTCAGGAGGTGAGGTATGAGCTGACCCAGAGGGGGCCAGCCCTAACAAGTACTAGGTGGAGGTCCCTAGTTCGGGACCACACTGGCGTCGGCCGCTGCCCGGGCTCGCGCGACCAGGGCCCGTTGGGCCTGCAGGTCAGAGCAGCCGGGCAGAATCGCCTCCCAGTCCTCCTGGGTGGGGTTGGGGTGAGGGGGAATAGCAGGGTTGGAGGGGCAGGCCCACACCATGTGGTAGATGTCCGAAGACTTCTCCGCACAGTGCGGACAGCTGCCAGAGAAAGAAGGGTCGAAGTGTTTGAGAGCTGCCGGGCACAGCAAAGTATTTGTATACAGGCGAAGCAGACGCCGCTCCTCCACCTTTGAGGGACCTTTACACGGGTGGAGATAAAGACCATGGCCAGATTGATAAAGTAAAGCAATATCTTTTGAAGGAGTAAGCGGGAGTGAATTCTAGTTCCTGATCGTCGGGGTCGGAGAGCAATGTCCGGTGAGAGAGCGCGCGGGCGGCGGCGTCAGTTGCCTAATTTTCCTCAAGGCCCATGTGAGCAGGAGCCCAAACGATACGCCGGTGAGCGGGGTCCCCGGTGTATACGCTGTTTTGGAGAATGCGGTAGGCTAGATACGGTACCCAGCCCTGCTCGACGTTCCGACATGCCCCTCGCG
The DNA here is from genome assembly GCF_055824585.1 of Amblyomma mixtum. Taxonomy (NCBI): domain Eukaryota; kingdom Metazoa; phylum Arthropoda; class Arachnida; order Ixodida; family Ixodidae; genus Amblyomma; species Amblyomma mixtum. The sequence goes on from NC_143021.1 coordinate 10,346,687, forward strand.
AGTCGGAAATAATTGTTTTTGAATTGGAATGAGATGCAGCCAAAGCAATGGCGACCTCCTCCGCGTGTGTTATGTCACGGGCTCGGAAAGTAAGGCGGTTCACTGTTTTGGATTCGTGGACGACTGCGGCCGTGTACCATCCCCCATGGTGGGGGCCGGAGGCATCCACGTAGAATGCGCCGGGTTTCGATCCATAGTGGCGGGCCAGGGCTTCCGCCCGCGCCAGGCGCCGGCCATTATGGTCCTCACGGTTCATGTTCGCGGGAAGAGGGCGTACGTGGAGGGCGCATCTCCACTGGGATGGAATACGTACGCGCTCTTCCATGAGAATGGTGTGTTGTATGTGTAGTCGGGCAAGGAGGCGGCGACCCGACGATGTCTTCGAGAGACGCGTGTATTGGTTGGCCAAGTGAGCTTCCAGGAGCTCCCGAAATGTATTCACCATGCCCAGCCCCAGGAGGCGCTTGTTGGAGGTGTTCACGGGGAGGTCCAGAGCCCGCTTAATAATTTTTCGGAGGATGACTTCGAGTGAATCCTCGTCTTGCTTCCGCAGGTGGAGGTATGGAGTCGAATATAGAATTCGACTGGTTACAAATGCATGCGCCAGCCGCAAGGCGTCCTTACATGGTAACCCCCCGCGCTTGTTAGAAACCCGGCAGACTAAGCGGCCCACCTGGTCCCCGACCTGACGGAGTTTGGCCAATGTTGTTTCTGACCGTCTGTCTTGATGTATAAAGAGCCCCAGTACCCGGACTTCGATTTTTTCAGGGATTGGACCTGTCTCAAGAGACAATGAAATTTTAGCTGTGCACTTTGGTGAGGGGCGTATGTGCACAAATTCAGACTTTTGGGTGGAGCATTGGAGGCCGCAGCGGCGAGCATAACTGTCCACTATGGTCGCCGCCTCCTGCAGGTTGGTCTCAATGTCTCCAAGGCAACCCTGTGTGGCCCAGAGGGTGATGTCATCGGCGTACAGCGCATGCTGCACACCGGCGACAGCGCCCAGCTGGGCCGGTAGGTGCATAAAATTGAATAAAAGGGGAGAGATTGAATAAAAGGGGAGAGAGCACCGCACCCTGTGGTGTACCCCTGGTGCCTAAATGAAAAGGGCCATGTTCCTTATCCTGGATTCGAATGTAAGGTTGTCTGTCGGTAAAAAATTGCCGAATGTATTGAAAGGCGTTTCTGCCGCATTTAGTTTGAGAGAGGTGGGTGAGAGAGAGAAAGAAACAACTTTATTGCCATAGATTGGCGGGATTTAGGGCAGGTGGGCTTGGTGTGGCCCCCAGGTGGGGACGACTTCCTGGGCCCACGAAATGAGTGCCAGTTGGATGCTCTAGTCTGGCCTTTTGAGGAGTTGGTTCCATCCGTCTTCGGAGGGAGCTGGCAGTAAGGTTCGAGGGGGCGGATTTCCCGCGCAACCCCAGAGGATGTGAGGCTGGGTGGCGATTTCTCCCTGGTAACAATTTTGGCAGACGGGGTCGTATTCCCCGTCTGTGATGAGTGAAAGTCTAGAATGGCTAAGGATAGAGTGTGTCTGCAACCTGCGGAGCAAGGTGGCTTGCGCTCGATTCAAGTCGGGGTGTGGAGGCGGGAACTGGCATCTCTCTCTGTAGAGGTTGGTAATTTAGGCAAAGGTCTGGGGAGCCTCGGCAAGAGCGTCTGGGTCCGTGGGGCCGGCCGCCCGGTTGGTTAGTCCTCGGGCTAGTCGGTCGACCCCTTCGTTTCCAGAGTTTCCTGCGTGGGCGGGTACCCAGACCAGGTTGATCTTATGGTCGGGAGTGCAGCCGCGAAAGATGCGTGCAGCGGGGTGGCAGATAAAACCTGCCGAGTAATTTTGTATTGCTCTTTTGGAGTCGCTGAGGACTGTGCGCGTACGTGGGTCGGCGATGGCCAGCGCGATGGCGGTTTCTTCTGCCGCTGTCGGAGAGTGAACTACTACTGTGGCGGCGGTGACGAGAGTAGACTGTGGCGTGGTTGCACAAGCCACGTATGTGTTTGCATTTTGCCGTGCAGCATCTACGTATATTCCGTTGATCCCCTGGCCCAAGCCCTCGGAGGACGGTGGGAGACTCACCCTTCGCCGCACCATAAAAGAGGTCTACCTTGAGCTCCGCCTCGACAAACGCCTTTACCCTCCCCCTCATCCATCACTCACGGTGCCGGAGTCTCGCCTTCTTCGGCACATTCAGATAAATGCAGTTATCACCCCGTCCCGCCTCTTCCTCTATCGCTATCGATCGGACCCTTCCTGTCCCAACTGCCCCTGTATCTATGCGGACCTGGCCCATTGCCTATTCTATTGCCCGGCTGCTCAGCAGTCGGGTTCCTTCCCCCCACCCTCTCTATCCATCACCACCTGGCTCGACTGGCTTGGCGCTGAAGGGGAAGAAGAACAGCGGCTTCTGGTCGCCCAGACGGTCGAAATGCTCGGCCTGTTAATTATGGTCGATTAAAAGTCTTTTACTACTACTACTATTGCGTGTTCGTCGGCAAGGTATGTGGCATCTAGTGCTTGGGCCTTCAGCTGACGGCGCGTATCATGGCGGCCAGGTAGCATGTTTTTGGGGATTGGTTTTATAAATAGGCGGCTATAGACCCCTATCGGAATGGGCGTCGTGGGGTGGACGTCGCCTATGGGGTTGATGTTGAGACGGTCAAGTATGAGCCGCCCGTGTTTAGTGCGGGAGAGGCGGTGGATTTGGGCGGTCTTGTGTGCCTCTATGAGTTCTGTGAGCGTGTTGTAGATGCCGAGTTGGAGGAGGTGCTGTGTGCTGGCGTACTGAGGTAGCCCCAGTGCCGCTTTGTACGCTGAACGTATAATGCTGTTCACAGCTTCCTCGTCCTTCCGGCGGAGGTGGTAGTAGGGGTAGGAGTAGACTATCCTGCTAATGAGGAAATCTTGCGTGAGCCGACAGAGGTCATCCTCCTTCATCCCTCTGCGGCGGGTGCTGATGCGGCGGATAAGGCCGTTGATCTGATTGGCTGTGGTGCGGAGGCGCTGAATGGCCTCCGAGTTTTGCGTGCTGTTCTGTATTAACATACCCAGAACGCGGATGGTGCGGACCGGAGGTATGGGATGTGTGTCGACTTGAAGCACAATAGGTTCTTCCGGGTCGGGGACGGGCAGGCGAGCTCGTCTGTCCCTGATGACTAGTAATTCGGACTTCGTGGAGGAGCATGTGAGCCCGTTCGCCTGTACAAAGGAGTGTACTTTATTGATTGCTGTTTGGAGGGAGTTTTGGATTTCCCCGTCAGAGCCAGAGTTGGTCCACAGGGTAATGTCATCGGCATATATTGAGTGTTTAATGTGAGGTATCTCTTCCAGGAGCGGAGGGAGGCCTCTCATTGTAGTGTTGAAAAGGAACGGAGATAGGACTGCTCCTTGTGGTGTTCCTCGGGTGCCTAGTGTGATCTTCTCGCTGTGTGTATCCGTGTTGGAAAGAACGTGGCAACAGCATGATGTCCAGAACAAGAAGAACGTGTGTTTATTGAAGCGTGCCGATTATATAGCCCGCTAGTGATAACAGGCAGCTCGCACCGCGCATGTCAGCGACAGAGACGCACCGTCATATACGTGCCTGATACATCTTTTCGCGGGAACAAACAAAAACAGTTGCAGCAACAGGGATTAGTTAAGCGCACTGATTAAATTCCTCGTCATTGTTTGGTGAAACACTTCCGGTGCAGATGATATTCCAAACGGCAACCGCAAAAATCGGTACCTCCCAAAAGGTGACGAGAAAGTACATATCTTTGATGTTTCTTCGTCTAGCGGTATCTGGTGGTACCCCGAGTTAGCATCCAAGCAACTGAAGTACTTCGCGCCCGCCAACTTAGCTTCCAAGTCTTCTCGTCTCGGGAGGGGAAAATGCTGCCTCTTAATGTGCCGATTGATCTGCCTGGGATCCAAACAAACTCGCAAACCGCCATCTTTTTTCTTGACGACAACCAGTGGACTTACCCAGTCAGTAGGCTCATTCACTTTCACAATGATGTTGGCTCGTTCCATTCTTTCGAGTTCCTTTTTGAGAGGCTCCTCCAGCGCCAAAGGCACCCGGCGGGCTGGCTGCACGATTGGTACTGCTCCAGGTTCCAGGACCATGTGATATGGCTGCTTCAAGCAACCAAGTTCTTCGAAAATATGCCTATAATTCTTGAGAGAACCATGTTTAGGAGGCATATTTATAACATTCACGGCACGCTGAACCAGTCCCAAAGCTTCACTGGCGTCCAGTCCGAGTATAGGCTGACGACCGTTTTTCACAATGAAAAGCTTCACTACCGTGTGGGAATTTCCAACGCGTACAGTTTCCGACACTGTCCCAAAGCACGTAATAACGCCGCCGTTAGTACTGTGCTCCAGCTGATGGCAGTTTTCGATAGACTGAAAGCGGTAAGAGGCTCGCTTGCGCCCCTGTGTCTATTTTGAAGGCAATTTCCTGACCGCCGACTTCAGCATTTACAGTCCACTCATTCGTGCCACTTTTAATTCCTACGTCTAGTACGTCAAAGTCGTTCTCCGGAAGTGTGTCGACTTCGCTCACTTCTTTTGACTTCCTACAGCAGACAGCAAAGTGGTGAAACCTACCACACACGTAGCACCTTTTACCAAATGCTGGGCATTGCTTCGGTTTGTGCTTGCGATTACACTTTCTACACTGCCATTGCTCCCCGTCGCACTTGGGCTCTTTACTCTGTGCATGCTGCAAGTCTGTGCGCCGCCTTGAAACAAAATCCACACAACTCTCTTCTTTACGCCACACCTCTTTTTGTTGTGCTACTGATTCTGCAATTTTGCACATCTCCTCCGCTTTAATCCTTTCTCTTGAAGCATCTTCTCCCGTAACCTAGGACTGTTGGTACCAAAGACGATCTGGTCTCTTACCATTGAGTCGTGTAACGTCCCAAAGTTACATTGTGAAACTTGCTTCTTCAGGTCACGTAAAAATTTTTCGAATGGCTCTCCTTCCGCTTGGTTCCTCGTGCGAAAAAGGTACCGCTCATGCACCTCGTTGCTCACCTCTGTGCAGTAGGCGTCGAACTTTCCTATCAAGGTGCTGTAGTCATCCTTGTTCTCGCCCGACTCGAACTTAAAATTGTTGAACACATCGAGTGCCTCGTCACCGGCGATGCTCAGCAGGAGCGCAGCTTTCGAAGCCTCACTTCTCGGTTGGTCCTTGACTGCCGACGCTTGCAGGAAAATCTCAAATTTCTGCTTGAAACGCTTCCATGATGCCGAGACACTCCCTGCCAGACGCAGCCGTTCCGGTGCGACCAGCCGTTCCATGCTTCGTCCGCCGTCGGTGTAGCTAGATCGTCTTAGCCACTTCTGACACCATGTATCCGTGTTGGAAAGAACGTGGCAACAGCATGATGTCCAGAACAAGAAGAACGTGTGTTTATTGAAGCGTGCCGATTATATAGCCCGCTAGTGATAACAGGCAGCTCGCACCGCGCATGTCAGCGACAGAGAGGCACCGTCATATACGTGCCTGATACACTGTGGAGGTCTGCAATGTGAAGTTCTGCTGTACGGTTATGAAGAAAGTCGGCGATATAGTTGTAAGTGCGAGTGCCTACATTCATTTGTGAGAGGTTTGCAGGATGTGACACGTTTTCGAAAGCCTTGCTGACATCTAGGCTTAGGATGGTTCGTGTAGCTCGGATGGGTCTCGGATCGAGGATGTCGTGTTGGATTTGCCACATAATGTCTTGAGTGGAGAAGCCGGTTCTGAAGCCGATCATAGTGGGGGGAAAAGGTCCTCTTGGTCTACGTGAGTGTGGAGTCTATTGAGTATGACGTGTTCCATGACCTTTCCCAGGCAGGACGTGAGGGAGATGGGCCGAAGGTTGCCCAGCTCGAGTCGTTTGCCTGGCTTAGGTATGAAAATCACTTTGGCATGCTTTCAAGTGTCTAGAAGGCGACCCTCATGCCAGTGTTGGTTGAAGAGGTCCGTGAGTGCCTCGACGGACTGATCTTCGAGGTTACGAAGCATCTTGTTGGTTATGTGGTCGTCGCCAGCGGCCGCGGTGGTTTTAATCTGGTTGAGGGCGGCGCGGATTTCTCCTGCCGTGATGTCGGCGTCCATGTTGGTGTTCTGAGCACCCGTGTATCCTGAAGGGATGGGAATTTCAGTGGAAGTATTGATGTATTTGTCTTTCAAGGTAGCGAGGAGTTCCTCATTTGTTCCCTGAAAAGCGTGTATGACACGGGTGAGGTTCTTGTGAGATGTGGATTTGGTGTGAGTTGGGTCCAGTAGATGTCTGAGCAAGAACCACGAGTTTTTGCATCCTAACTGGCCGTTAAGACGGTCGCAGGTTTGATGCCATTGCTCCTGACTCAGTTTGACGGAGTAAGCTTCGATCTCTCGCTCGAGGCGAACGAGACGGAGCTTGAGGGGTCGATTGTGTTTTTGGCGGAGCCAGAGAGCCCTAAGGCTGCGCTGGGCCTCCCACATGTGTATGAGTTTGGCGTCGGGAGAGGGGCCATCCTCGTTCTGGGTAGTCGTGGAGGTGGCATTGGCGGTGTCTTCGAGAAGCGAGTTTGTCCATGCGTCCAGGTCGTCTATGGGGGCCGAAGTGCGTTTGGAGCGCACGTATCGGAAGGCGTCCCAGTTAGTGTGCCTGATTGTTCGGTTGGGGGCTTTGCTGTGTGTAGCCGTGAAGGTTGTGCTGAGAACATAGTGGTCGCTACCTATGTTCATGCCGAGGTTTTCCCAGCGTGCGTCTGGGATGTTGCGGGTGAAAGTGAGATCGGGGCAGCTGTCCTGTGTGACACTGTTTCCAATGCGAGTAGGCCTGTCGGGGTCTAGGAGTAGTGTCAGGCCCAGTGTTCGGGCTGTCTCCCACAATTTGGCTCCCTTACGACCGCATGCTTTGCGGGGGTAGCCCCACTCGGTATGCGGCGCGTTGAAGTCACCTAAGATGAGTAGCATCCCTGTTTGTGCAGTCGCGCAGGCCTTACGAACGAGGGTTGCCACTCGTGTGCTTTTGTCGCTAGGGGGGCTGTAGACGTTGAGGATGTGGAGCGGGGCTTGCGAGCGATTGTTCGGTAGGACCTGTACGAAAGTGTGCGGAACCTCGGGGTAACTAAGGTCTATATGATTAGCTGCTAAATTTCGGTGGACCAGGATGGCGGTGTTGGGCCGGTGGTCTGGTGTCGATTGTTGGTTATATGCGGCGTAGCTGGTAAGTTTCGTGTCCATGTATGTTTCCTGAAGTGCGATGATATGGGGGGTGTGCGGCTGGGCCTGCAGGGTGTGCTCCAAGGCTCGCCGCTTCGCCTTGAAGCCCCTGCAGTTCCATTGCCAAACTGTGAAGGGGGAGCTAGCCATCGCGTTTCCCGTAGGGTTCGGGGCGCTGTGATAGCGCGACGGGTGATTTAAGAATACCGCCTGCACGTGAGCGGGCGGTTGCACTCTCCGATGTGGCGACAATAATGGGTGCTGGGTAGTTAGGAGGGGTTGTCGACTTCAGGGGGGTTGCTGATGTCGGGGGATTTGTGAGGGTATCGAGTCTGGCATGAAGGGTTTGGATGTTGGCTGCCATTGTGGCGCAGCTTTCTACTAGACGGTCAATGGTAGGGGCGAGTCGAAGGAGGGCGCCCTCGAATTGGGCCATTCGCGCATCAGCTGCCTCGAATTTGGCATCTATGTCTGCTTGTGAGGAGGGGGGAGGTGCTTTACGCTTCGTGCGCTTAGACTGCTCAGTGTCTATGCGTGGATCACCTACAGGGTCGGATGTGGGAGCGTGAGCCACCTGCTGCGGTTGCAATTTGGGGTTTGCCTGTGCTGATTCTAGGCTATGAATTTTAGCGTTTGCTTTGGCTAATTGTAGCTGTAGTTCCTTGACCATGTCTGCCAGCTCCCTTACCTGTGAATCTGGTGGAGAAGCGGTGACTTGTGCAGGAGTCTTCCATCCAACTTGTTTGGCTGCTTTGGTCTCCGGCCGGGCTTAAGAGCTGGCCCGAGAGCTGCGTGAGGCGGATGTGGAACGGCTGCGAGTGCGGCTGGAAGGGCTGTCGCTGCCGTCGCTGCCAAGCGGGGGAAGGAGCCGTCCCGCAGTAGGTTGTGGTCGCCGCGTTTGCGGTCTCGGGACCGGGACTGGCGTCCGGGGTTTGCCGAGTTGCAGCCGGTATCGGTGTCAGTGACCGACGGGGAAGACTTGGGCCGAGTGGAGGACGTGAACCGGTATTTGCAGCTTCTACTGCCTGTAGGGTGGGCACCTTTGCAGACGATGCATGAGGCTTGGCGCGTGGACGGTTGGCCAGCTGGAGGAGGGTCATGGGCTGCGCCACAGCGTCGGCAGGTTAGTTGTCGCGGGTGGGGGCACACATCCGCCCTGTGGCCTAGCTTCCGGCAGTTGAAGCATGCCTCCAGACGGCTTTTGTAGGGGAACACCTCAAAAGTGAAGCCGAGATACCTCACGTAGCGGGGTAGCTTGGCATTGGCGATAGTCACCACGAAATGTCGTGTGCGGCCCATGCGGCGTGCGGCTACTACGGGGAGATCGGGGTTTCGAGCTTGGAGCTCAGCGAGGATCTCAGTGTCGGTCTCGTGACTGTAGGCTCTGTATATGATTCCTCGAACGGAGTTATCGGGGGCTGGGGCGTACGTGGCCACCCGGATGGCATTGCAGTCAATGGTTAAAGTTTGTATTTTAGCATACAGGAACGCCCGTTCTTTGTCCGGTGTGCTGATGGTGACAGTGTTGCTTGTGGGGTGGATGCGGACTTGGTCGGCGGTGATTGCAAGGCGGCCGTCGATCTTGGCGGCGTTGTAGATGGCCATCGCCAATTTGGCCGGGCCGACTGCGTTGAGGTCGACGGTACCTTGCAGTCGGAAGACAATTTTATAGTCCTCTGTAGGCAGGCGAGGAAGTGGTCGTCTTTTAGTCGGCGGTGGTGGACGGCCGCGGGGTCGTTGTTCTGACAGGACAGTGGTGGCTGCGGGCGTTTGGGTGTTGGCCGGCGGCGTTGCCGGTGGTGGCGGGTGTCTGTAGCGGCGTAGCATTTCGAGCGCCGTCCAAGTGCCATCGGCCAGCTCCGCGGCGGTAACATCCGTGCCGGTGACTGTGTACTGCATCTTTAAATGCAGGGAAGCGCCGTCGAGGCGAAGCGGGCGTCGCCGCCGCTGGTGGGAGCAGAGCACGCACTAGGCGTGCTGAGCCGTTAGGCCTAGCTCCCGCTGTCGGGCGTGGCCGCAAATCGGCCGTAAAGTTGAAGACACTCGCCTGAAAGTGGTTAAAAGTCCCACAGGTGACGCCGGATGGGTGGTGGGCCGTCCTGTGAAAAATTGGTGGCTGTAAATAGCCGGAAACTGGTGAAATCGCCGGAAAATCGCAGACCGCATATAAGATGCGTCCGCTCGCTCCGAGCGATGTCGGCGTTCCAGAGAGGTGGGTGAGAATGATCCCGTGGGTAACGTTGTCGAATGCTTCCTTCAAATCCAAGGTGAGTACGACCTTGTCATTGTGGGGGCATTCGACGGGGTCGAGGACAGCCCGATTGAGTTGTAGCAGGAGATCCTGTGCTAGATCTGTGTGGGCGAAACCCGAACATGGTGTCTGCGAAAAGATGTTTGGATTCCCAGCGTGTGCTGTTCGCAACGCGTAGCTGAATGGGTCTAAAGCGCTGTCAGACAATTCCCAGCCCCTTGGGACACGCTGGTCAGCCAACCGTGCTGTCGCTTCAGCTCTGGACGGACTGCGCGCTGAGCTGCCATTCCACGCCCAGCGCGGCTCGAGTGACTGCGATGCGGGTAGCGGTGGCCGGTATACGCTCGCCCAGAGATGATGTCTCCCTGCATGCGCTTCGCCTCAGCAGCTAGCTCATCCAAATCTCTAAACCTGCCTCCTTTCAGGTAGGCCGCGAAAGTAGGGTGCGCTTGTATTGTGACACGCTCAACTTTCTCCGTGTTCGTGGCGCGGGAGTCAGCGACTCGATAAAGTTCGGTCATCGCTCGGACGTATATACAGAGACTCATCGGGGTGCTGGGTGCGGAGCTCCAGCTCTCTCCTGAAATGCCACTCGTAGTTTGCAGGAAGGAATTCGTCGCGGAAGCTTGCGCTAAACTCCTCTATTGTCCTCGCTCGGTTGCCGGTTAGTCGGTATCAGCGGGCCGCCGCTTGTTCCGTCGAAGAAACAGGCAAAACACGCGCGAGCATTTCGACGTCTGCGATTCCTGTCACTTGCTGATAATGCAGCAGACGGTCGAGGTACTCATATGCCCCCGTTCTCTCATGGTGCCCCGTGTAGGTAGGGAAGTCTATTTTAACACGTGGTTCCTGGGCCGGGGCCTGGAAATTGTTTTCCAAAATACCCGCCAAACTCTGCATTACTTGCATCGCGTTATGCAAGAGCACCTCGGATGACTGCGGACTAACGCCCCCGGAGTTGGGCGCAGCCGCTGATGGCTTCGAATGATGAGGCCTAGGTGCCTCATTGTTCGCACCACGGAGCGGTGAGGTGCCCGATGTGGAGCCCCCCGTACCAGGTCTAAGTCCTGCCAACGAGTCAGGGGATGCAACTCGGCTATTCCGCGTGGAACACTCAAGATTTACACCTTCCAAAGGCAAGTAAAGTAGGGAGCCGTGGTTCTGTGCCGCTATATCTGACAGCATGAACAAAGACTAGAAGTCAGGCCTATCCGCTGCCATCCTTTGTCAGGGCGACGACAGTCGTTCGCTCCAGCAAAGTACACTGCTCAACTGCCTAGTTCGCCCCACGTTCGGGCGACAAGATATGGGGTCACTCTGCCTCCAGCCGGCCGGAAAGGCGAGCTTCCGTGCCGGCTACACGCAGGCGTTACACGTACGCGACACGTTTTCCCAACCCGTGGCGCAGGGTTGCAGCCACGGCAGGTTCGGACGAAATAGGCAACGGCAGAGCACGCTAGGAAATAGTTTATTGTCCTAACGCGAGGTAAAGCACACTGCGGAAGAATGCTCTATCCGATAAAATAAGGTTCAGTAGCTCACCAAGGCGTCGTCGATCGGCGCTGGGTCGCCCGGGGGTCGCGGGCAGGATGGGGTCCGTCGGGACAGCTCGAAGGAGGACCGCTGCAAGAGAGAGCTTTCCCGCCGCGAGCTCCTCCCTTCAATCAATCAATCAATCAATCAATCAATCAATCAATCAATCAATCAATCAATCAATCAATCAATCAGGTTTATTTTCACATCAAGGAAGTGGGGAGCGGGGACAAAAAGCCTATAGAGGCTTGACGGAGGTCCCCGCCCCCTACAGCAACTACATTGTGCACAAAAACCCACAATCGCACAACGGTACTTTATATGTTATGCCTGTGACATAATTAAAACAAAAGCACATTGCATCGAAAATAAACACGTTCAGGGCATCAAAAACACATAACCATCAAACATATCACGTAAAGAGGGAAGGCATAACAGCAGGCTGAGTTAGTACACTAAAGAAAGAAACTGTATACTCTTCACTAATTACAGTTTTTCACAAATTGTTTAAAATGGACGGGATATTATAGGACAGCATTTGTCTGCCGTAGTTAGTTCGCGTTCGCGGTAAATACCAGTTGTCTCCGATGCGCGTATATTAGGGGCGTTCTCTGCATGTTAGTCTAGACAAATCAGCGAGGAATGCAGTTCCTTGATTAATATTTGATGTGTACTTTTTGCGCAGCAGGGCAGAGTACAGTTGCACAATAGGTACAATGTGTAATGCCTCAAAGACAGGTTTGGTGTGTGCATCATTTGGAATGTTGTTAATTGCACGAACTGCTTTTTTCTGTAGTACATGGAGTTTTGTAATATTGGAGACAGTGGTTGTACCCCAGACTAAAAAACAATAAGTTATAACACTGGTGAACAAAGAGTCGTACAAAAGTTTTTTTTATGCATTGTGGAAAGTAGTACCGAAATTTGGACAGGATACCTACTACTGTTGAAATTTTGGCAGCTGTATTATCAACATGAACATCCCAAGATAAGTTCTCGTGGAATGTGACACCAAGGCTTTTAACGGAAGAGGAGACGTGTATTTTTGATGAACCGATTGATTATGTTAACTCAGAAACAGACTTATAACGGGGTCCAAAAAGCACAGCTTTTGTTTTGCTTATATTGATATTCAGCGAATTGGAAAGTGACCGGTGGTGTAGCGAACGTAGGCAGCTCGTAGCATATACTTCCTGACTCGATACACATGGTGCCCTGAAAAATAGGCTGCTGTCATCAGCGTAGATAACAAAAGTTGTGTTAGGGTCAATGCTTACAATATCATTAATGTAGAGATTAAAAAGTAGCGGTCCGAGTATGCTACCCTGGGGTACGCCGGCAGCAATATATGCTTGGGGTCAGATAGTGTGTTATCAATCACAACCTGCTGAAAACGGGCCTCTAAATATGATTTAATGATACTATAAACAACCTCGGAAGCCATATCTGTCTAGTTTTAGTAATAAGGTTTCGTGATTAACGCGATCGAACGCCTTAGAAAAATCTATAAAAATGCCTAGTGTTAGTTCTTTGTGTTCGAAAGATTCTAAAATCAGCTCCTTCTGTGTAAGAAGAGCGGCCTCAGTGGAGTGTAATTTCCTAAATCCATGTTGACTGGGTGTGATCAACTTATGTTTTTCGCAAAAACCTAGAATCCTAGAATCCTTTAACCCCTCGGGCATTCCTCGCTTGGGGCAACCGTTTGCGCCGAAGGTAAGGTATTCACCCCTTTCCTACGGGGCCAGTGCGTTGTCGTGACGTGACGTCATTGTTGAGAACGGGGAGAGTAGCCGGAGTGCCTTCTCTCCACATTCCCGGCGGCGCGCGTGCGCGTCTCGTGACTCCACGCGTTCGCCTCTGGCGCGGGTACGATGAAGGATACCAATGTATCCCACAGAACATACTGCACGTATTTCAATAGGTGATGCAGATTGTGACCGCTTCCCATCGGAACGTGGACTCTGACGTGTCCCTTTCCTGACAACACCATTTACATGCATCATACCTGCCCAGCGTTCATCTGCTCCGCTCAGGATTTTAAGCCACCACTGGACATGGCAAATAAAAGCCAGATGTGTGCGCTAAGAGATAAAGAGGGCAATGTAATTCGCAGTATGAATAGGCATAGGCAACTAGGTATAGGAAAAAGTGAGGCAAAAATCAGATGTACACATTATGACTATGGATTCGGGCAGGAGCAGCTTTGACTCCTTCTGTGCATCATCGGTGGCGTGACAAACGTTTCCAAGTGACTGACAAGTGTCCCCATTGTGGTGCTGCGCCAGACCAGTGTGACGAAAAACACTTGCTGTGGACTTGCCCGGCTACAGCTTTCGTGAGAAGACGCTTCCTAAAGAAGGTAGGCCTGCGATGGGACGTTGCAGATGACTATCGCAAGTGGACCCATGATAATCGCTTTATCGTGAACTTTTGCCACTTTTAAGCGAGGCTTGTTTACATTCCTTCTTATAACTTTCTCTCCCTTGTACATTATGCCTAATGGCAAACACTTTAAATAAAAAAAATATGAATAAGATAGTAAAATAGCCGAAAAGTTGTATACAAATCTGTTCAGCAGCCATTGCCATCATAACCTTAATGAGAGAGACAGTAGCGGACACCAATGGGCCATCCCGCCATTAACAAGAGGAAGTAAAGAAAGCCTTAGGAGCAATGCAAATGGGGAGAGCAGCTGGTGAGGATCAGGTAACGGCAGATTTGTTGAAGGACGGAGGGGAGATTTTGCTAGAAAAACTAACCACCCTGTATACGTAATGTCTTGTGACGTCGAGCGCACCAGAAGCTTGAAAACGCCAAGATTATCTTAATTCATAAGAAAGGAGATGTCAAGGACTTGAAAAATTACAGGCCGATCAGCTTACTGTCCGTTGCCTACAAAGTATTTGCTAAGGTATTCGCAAATGGAATCAGTTCAACTTTAGACTTCAATCGTCTAAATTATCAGGCAGGCTTTCGTAAATGATAGTCGAAAATGGACCATATTCTTACTATCAGTTTGGTGACACAGAAATGCGCAGAATATAGCCGACCCCTATATATAGCCTTCATTGATTACGAGAAAGCATTTGACTAAGACCGATGACCCATGATCCGGATCATGACAGGGAAATAAAAAAATGGGAGGACGCTTAAGCTTCGCTTCAAGAGTGGACGCTCCTTTTTCCTCTTCTCATTCCTTTTCTTTCTCACCTAAACTCCAGTTGCAGTCGTGGTTCGTCGGCACATCGTCCTCGACAAACCCGATGCCACGAACCTCAGCATATATATCTTCCGCGTTGAAGGAACGGGCAGCAAGCCGCAAGCTTCGTGGTGAACGCGCCTTGGATGTGCGCTGCCTTGTTCGCCGCTCACCGCGTGATTCCTGCGTCCCGGCACGGCCCCACTGCGCTCGAACGAGACGAGCGGGAGGACTTGGTTTTTAAGGCGAAAGCCTTTAATGCCTCATACTGTCGTTAGCAGACGCGTCGGCAGGAGTGTCGACAGACGCGTCGGCAGCAGTGTCGACAGACGCGTCGGCAGATTCGTCCGCCTTTCGGCGTCACTGCTTAAAAGGCTCAAGGTTCCAGCATGAATAAAGGCGCATCTAGTGAATGCATGGACTTCATAAATAAAATAAAAGGAGTAAAGTCAAGAAAAGGAAAATAGAAAATAAAAATAAGAAAATAAACAAAAATAAAAACAAAATAAAGCTAAGATGTGAAAATAAAAATAAAAACAATAAAATTAAGAAAATGAGCATAAAAATAAATCAAAACAAAATATGAAAAATAAAAACAGTGGCCAGGAAAGGCTTTCGCCTTGCAGCACTTTAGAGAGCCAAAGTGCCCCCTGAATTTTCTTCCTCCATGCCCTCAGCAAACTTCAAAGAGGGGCTTAGGAGAGGCTGCCGTTGCGGTGCTATCTGTTGGGGCAGTGGCGTACATTGCGGGGTGGAGGAGGACGGAGTGGTTTCAGGGGGCGCCCCTGACGGCGCTAACGCTAGGTGCGCGCCAAGCGTAGGGTACCTCGATGCCTGCCCGCCGCGCCGCCGTTCAGGGTGGTGGCAGCCCCGCGGCGCCGCCATTTTGGTTTGCAGGAGCGCCTCGCGTGCGCGGCAAGCTATCGTTGCAGAGGGCAGGATTCTCACCAATCGCATCGGAAGCTGAAAATTTCTGGCATGTGTGGAATTATGCTTTCGTGCTGAAACGCAGAGCTCATATTCTGTTGTAAAAAAGCACAGTAGTCATGTTGGCAGAGGGCTGCGGCGTTACGAAGAGAGGCGATTGGCGAGTCGGAATGTTAATTGAGTTTTCACTGTCGCAATTTTATTTCGTTTGGACGGTGGAAAGTTTTTGACAAAACCGTTTGTGAAATTACACAGCGTTCCCATCAGATTATTAGAGCATTCTTGTAGGTTAACTTCTTTGACTCTACGCCGCCGCGGTGGCTCAGTGGTTACGGTGCTCGGCTGCTGACCCAAAAGACGCGGGTTCGATCCCGGCCGCGGCGGCTGGAATTTCTTTGGAGGAGAAATTCTAGAGGCCCGTGTACTGTGAGATGTCAGTGCACGTTAAAGAACCCCAGGTGGTCGAAATTTCCGGAGCCCTCCACTACGGCGTCTCTCATAGCCTTAGTCGCTTTGGGACGTTAAACCCCACTAACTAACTAACTTCTATGACTCTACTTTCGAACTTAATAGTTTCTTCCAAGTTTTTCTGAACGCCCCTGTTTGCTAAGCTTTATGCAGGAAGTTTATGCCTCATTACGGTTTTTGACAGTCCAGCTTTGAAATTAGTACTTATAAGTACTCATTTCAGTACTCGCTTCCGTCTGCACGAGCACTGGCGTCAATATATATATATTGACGCCAGTGCTCGTGCACACGGAAGCGCCTTTCAAGAAGAGGAAGTTTGTGAGTGAAAGTGATCTGGAAGCGCACGTCTGGGCTACGCCACTGTTGACCCTCAGCCGCTGATTACCAACGTGACATCTGGTGGAGGTGCGGGGTACGTCGTTAATGCACCGTACACCCCCTTCAAGCCGCAATTCGAGCCCCGGACAAATACCGAAGGTAGACACACCAGTCCACCAGGGCAGTCGCCGATTGCAGGGCTTACCTCCCGAATTTGGACTGCTCCCTGTTTCCCATTGTTCACGGAGGGCAGGTGCTACAACGATGAATCCTCCAGCTACAGCCCCGCCGGCCCTGCTCCACCACCAGCGAGAACCACCCCATTTCCACGGTCAACCACACGACGACGCCGAAGACTGGCTGGACCAGTATGACCGGGTGGCCACCTACAATGGATGGGGCGCTGACTGCAAGATGCGGCATGTTTATTTCGCCCTTGAAGACTACGCGAGGACCAGGTTTCTGAACAATGAATCTGGCCTTGGAACGTGGGATACGTTCAAAACAGAGTTCCTCCAAGCTTTCAAGGACAGCACGTTGCGCAAGGAGAAGGCCGACCTGCTTTTAAAGGCCAGACATCAACTCCCCAGCGAGAGTGTGACGGTGTATGTTGAGGAAATGAAGAGGCTCTTCCGACGTGCGGACCCAAGCATGTCGGAGGAGAGGAAGGTGAGCTTCCTGATGAAAGGTGTCAAGCAGCAGCGGTTCGCCGGCCTGGTTCGAAGTTCTCCAGTCACTGTAGCTGACTTCACTTCACTTCACTTTATTACCTTAAAGACCCCACTTTGGGGCTATTACATAAGGGGTGGGAGTACAAATATAGGTTGAATATGATTGCTTACATGATATTTATGAAATGCATATTTAAATTGTTCACAAAACTTTATTGGCAGGTGATGGCATCAACGTCGTGGGGAAGGCAATTCCAGTCTTTAGCAGGGCGAAGAAAAAAGGATGCGGGAAAAGTGACGGTGCGGGCGCGTTGGCATGACACTTGCAGTGGATGGCCGGTACGATGAGATATGCGAGCGGGCGGTGTGATGTAGGGTGGTTGTCCGAGGGAACTGTAAAAAAACTTATGAAACAGACTAAGAGAAGCAATGCGACGGCGATGGGCAAGAGTTGATAAACCTGATTGTCGTTTAAGTGACGATACACTGATGTCGTATGAATAGGCAGAATGAATGAACCTCGTGGCGCGATTTTGGACAGATTCTAGTGAACTGATGAGATATGCTTGTTGCGGGCTCCAGATAGCAGATGCGTATTCTAGTTTTGGTCGAATAAGTGATTGGTAGGCAAGAAGTTTAATAATTTTTTAATACTTCGTAAAGGAGGCGAGCACCATCGAAAAGTCTTCGGACATGAGGGCCCGGCAGTACGACCGCACAACAGCGTCGATGCTCACGGCCACTGTGGAGGGCGCCACGGTGAATTCGGCAGACTCCTTACGTGAGATGATACGATGTATCGTGAGGGAGGAACTGGCGAAGCTCTTTCCGGACAAGGAAAAACCTCAGCCTAGCACACTTGCTGACGTTGTCCGTGAGGAGGTGCAGCAAGCGCTAGGTACTTGTACAGCACTACCTGTTCCCGGCCCTGTGCAGCCTGAGCTCCCGAATCTCAGCTACGCCGCCGTCGCACGCCGTTTTATTCCATCCCAGCCGAACCGACGTTACGACACACCTGCCTCCGCCGCTACACGAACTCCACCTCCCCAGCCGAATTCCCCACAGCGGCTCGCCGCAGAACGGATGTCTGGAGAGCGCCAGACAATCAGCCGCTGTGCTACCATTGCGGTGAGGCTGGACATGTTTATCGCCGCTGCCCATGCAAGGAGATGAGCCTTCGAGGATTCCCCGTGTTGTCATCGTCCGATGTATGGAGAACGACCGCAGGAGATCGCGGACTACATCTCGCAAGCGGACTCCGTACAGCGCTGTTTCTCTCGATCTCCATCACCGCGTCGCTACAGTTCCCCAGGACGAGGCCAGTCTCGGAGTCCCCGTAGGGGGAACTAGATGCGGCAGCCTCTGGAGGTGCGGCTGCTCAACGACAAAGTATACAAGATCCTCCATCGCCACAAGACAGTTCTCAACCAACGCCGAATTCCGTAGCCGTACCGACGATTCTTGAGCCCACGTACCTCAAAACTAGCCGATGTCCTGACGCACCCCTCCGTGGCCACGCCGCCTTTCCTCGATGCCGAACTCCTTCGACGCACCGCAGCCGAGACCGAATGCCTCGACATCCTCAAAGTAAGACACCACCAACTGCCGACTTGGAGATTTCGGTTGATGGCGCCGATGTAACCGCGCTGGTGGATACTGGTGCCGATTATTCAGTACTTAGTGGACAATTCGCCACGGCACTAAAAAAGGTCACAACCGCTTGGGACGGCCCACAGATGCGTACTGCAGGTGGACATTTAATTACATCTACGGGAACGTGCACGTCGAGGGTAACCGTGCAAGGCCAATCATTTTTGCAACATTCGTAGTGTTAGCCGAGTGCTCCCGGGAAGTCATACTCGGTATGGACTTTCTGACCGAAAACGGTGCAGTTATTGATCTGCAATCGCAGTCCGTCAAGTTCTCTACCGAGAAGGCCATATCCGTGGATAGTGTTCTCCCAGCGGCCCTGCACATTCTAGACGAATACGTGACCGTGCCTCCACGTTCCAGTGTGATGTTAACCGTCGGCTCAAAGCACATACGGCAAATTGAGGGTGTCGTCGAAAGCAAGCAGCTGTTGCTACTGGACAGAGCAATTTCCGTCGCCAGGGCGGTTGTCTTCCTTGAAGATAGCAAGGTCAACGTTCTTCTCACCAACTTCAGCAACGAACACCAACACCTTAACAAGGGGATGACTGTGGCGTGTATTGACGCTCTTAGAGAAAATATGTGTGCGCACAGTTTAACAACTGCTTCAACAACTGAGCCCGACGGACTTTCTGCTGTTAAATACGATATTAACCCAACCCTGCCGCTCGACCAGCGAGATAAAGTGCGGGAACTGCTCAATCGCTACCGTGGTGCCTTCGCGTCCTTGCCAAGCGTCGGGCGGCCGCATCTTGCGAAACATCGCATTATTGCAGATGAAAATGTTCCGCCACTCCAACAGTCACCTTATCGAGTGTCTACCAAAGAATGTGAGGCTATTAGCACACAGGTGAAAGAGATGCTCGCAAACGACGTTGTTCGCCCTTCTAGGAGCCCGTGGGCGGCACCTGTAGTGTTTGTGAAGAAGGACGGCACCTTACGATTCTGCGTTGACTACCGTCGATTAAACAACATCACTAAAAAGGATGTGTATCCGCTGCCCAGAATTGACGATGCCTTGGATCGCTTATGCAACACCAGATATTTTTGTTCCATGGATTTGGTGTCTGGATATTGGCAAATTGAGGTAGACGAAAGAGACCGCGAAAAGACGGCATTCATCACTCCAGACGGGTTGTATGAGTTTCAGGTGATTCCATTGGTCTTTGTTCGGCACCCGCGACTTTCCAAAGGCTCATGGACACCATCCTTGCGGATTTGAAGTGGCAAACTTGTCTGGTCTACCTGGACGACGTCGTTTTTGCCCCGTCTTTCGAGGAGCACCTTCGTCGCTTCGAGGAGGTCTTGCAGGCCATAACGTCATCAGGCCTTACTCTAAAAGCCGAAAAATGCCATTTTGCATATGAAGAGTTAAAATTTTTAGGCCATGTCGTCAACCAAGAAGCGGTTCTTCCGGATCCTGAAAAAACATCCGCCAATGCCAATTTTCCACCGTCGCGTGACCAAAAGGAAGTTCGTCGCTTCCTCTGGCTATGCGCATATTACCGCCGCTTCGTGGAGAATTTCTCTAAAATTGCTTTACCCCTTACTGATCTGACAAAAGCGCATGTACCATTCAAGTGGGAACCTCCGAAGCAGAAGGCGTTTCAAGAGCTTCAACGCCGCTTGCAGTCACTCCCCGTGCTGGCGCACTTTGATGAGCTTGCTGACACACGGGTCCACACCGATGCGAGCAACGTTGGTTTGGGTGCTGTCCTTGATCAAGTTCAGCGGGACCAAGAACGTGTTATCGCCTATGCCAGCCGTGCACTCTCCAAGACAGAAGCCAACTACTCTGCCTCTGAAAAAGAGTGCCTCGCCATCGTGTGGGCAGTTTCCAAGTTCAGACCATACCTTTATGGCCGATCCTTCAAAGTAATGACCTATCATGACGCCCTCTGCTGGCTGACCAATCTCAAGGATCCTTCGGCCGCCTGGCTAGATGGAGCCTTCGACTTCAAGAGTTCGATATCACCGTCATTTACAAATCCGGTCACACACATGCAGACGCAGACTTTATCTCGTGCTCCAGTGTAACCAGCTCCGGATGACGCTGCTGACGACGAAGAAGTATTCCTGAGTGCAGTCCATACCAACGATTTCGCCGAGCATCAACGCGCCGACCCCGATCTTCGAGAAGTCATTCGTTATCTTGAAGGAGCCAGCAGCAGAGTTCCTAAAGCCTTCAGGCGCGCTTTGTCGTCTCTCTGCATACGTAACGGTGTTCTCTTTAAGAACTTCGCTGCCAACACTAGGCCGTACTTGCTGGTCGTCCCCCTGTCCCTACACAATGAAATTCTTCACGCCTGCCATGACGAAACAGCTTCCAGCCACCTTGGGATTGCTAGAACACAAGCCAGAATTCAAGAGAGGCTGCGCCTGGGTCATGACGTTGCACACTACGTTCGCACTTGCCGGGATTGCCAGCGCCGTAAGGTCCCGCCCGTGAAGCCAGCCGGATTCCTCAAGCCCATTGAGCCGCCTTCGCAAGCATTTCAACAAGTCGGCATGGACTTGCTGGGACCTTTCCCTACATCAGGCTCCGGAAAGAGGTGGATAATCGTAGCTACTGGTTATCTCACGCGTTATGCAGAGACAGCATCCCTTCCGAGTAGCACCGCCCTCGAAGTAGTACATCAAATCGTCTTACGTCATGGTGCTCCACAAGTTTTGATCACGGACAGAGGGGCTGCCTTCTCCTCTGAGCTCTTGCACCATATTCTAGTTTTTTAGTCACACCAGTCACCGTAGGACGATTTCTTATCATCCCCAAACTAACGGACTGACGGAACGTCTAAACAAGACGCTTGCAGGCATGTTTTCCATGTACGTGGACGTGGAACATTAAACCTGGGACGACGTCCTGCCCTATGTCACGTTCGCGTATAATACAGCCGTACAAGAAACCACCAACATGACGCCCTTCAGCCTCGTTTATGGCCGTCAGGTGACGACAACACTCGATGCCATGCTGCCCCATGACGACGACCACCCAAATGACGACGTTGCATCCTTCTTACAACTAAGCTGCCCGCCAACTCGCACGGCTTCGCATTCAAGACCAACAGGGCCAGGACGCGCAACGCTACAACCTACGGAGGCGGCTTGTTGAATACCTCCCGGGTGATCTTGTCTGGGTTTGGTCTCCAATCCGACGACGCGGCCTAAGTGAAAAGCTCTTGCGCCGCTATTTCGGTCCTTACCGAATTGTGCGACGCCTTGGACCCCTGAATTATGAAGTCGTCCCTCACGAGCCTCAACAATCTCGCCGCCACCCCCGCCCCGAGGTGGTCCACGTCGTTCGCCTGAAGCCCTACTACGAAAGGGCACACTAACTCTTCTCGAGACCACTCCTGCGTTCGTGGCGGCATCGGGTCGATGCCTTCGGAGGAGGGGGGCTAATGACGCCAGTTCTCGTGCAGGCGGAAGCGCCTTTCAAAATGAAGAGGAAGTGTGTGTGTGAAAGTGAAAGTGATCTGGAAGGGCACGTCTGGGCTACGCCGCTGTTGACCCTCAGCCGCTGATTACGAACGTGACAATATGCTGTTTCGCGCAAAAATCTGTGCAGGGATTTGATAACGACGCTCTTCCCCCCCCCCCCCCCCCCCCCTGTATCGTTCTGTCTACTTTGAGCTCACGGATCATGATGTTTCAAAGCGAGTGCGTAAAATGCCAATTTCTCCTTGCATCAAAACATTTTTCTATAAATTACACACTGAAACTCCACCTGTAAACACGTGGCTTGATAGGAGAAACATTTTTGTGTCTTCTGTAAACTGCCGCTTGTGCAATGGGCCTGAAACAATTGAACATTGTTTTATAGACTGCAAAGACGCGATATTGGTTTTGGATGTGTTGCAGAGGACGCTACAGAAAGATTTTCTCCTAAATTCCTACGTGTGCTCTACCTTGTTGTTTCCCAACCTGTCTCGAAACCTTATGATGGGATTCTTGACTGGACTTCATAGCTTTTGAAAAACGCGCATGCAAGACCGCAACGTTAAACCTGTTTTTTCGCCCAGAATTCATTTTAGCCGAATGTTGCTGCAGGTAACGGAGATTTACGAGGGCGTGGATTTTTTACCGGATTGGTTTCCTCTCCTGATGCTCTGTATATCATTGCCGGCCTTTTATTTCTGTTATGTTTTCTATCAAGTTTGTGCCACGTTGCGCCGACCTAAGTGCTCACTAAATATGTTTGTGCACGCACGCACGCACATGCATGCATGCATGCATGCATACATACATCGTACGTACGTACGTACGTACGTATACATACATACATACATACATACATGCATACATACATACATACATACATACATACATACATACATACATACATACATACATACATACATACATACATACATACATACATACATACATACATACATACATACATACATACATACATACATACATACATACATACATACATACATACATACATACATACATACATACATACATACATACATACATACATACATACATACATACATAGTGAAGGGAAATTAAGGGAAATGAGGAGCTCGTTATACATTTTAAGAGAAGCCAACAGCCCCAGAAACCAAGGAACGCAGGGGATATTTGCGGAATATGTTATCGCTTAAAGTTAATTGATTAGAAAAAGCAAAAGAAAAAACAACCACATTCCGCCGGTGGGATCCGAACCCACGACCTCCGAATTACGTGTAGGGTGCTCTACCCCTGAGCTACGGCGATGGCTGTCAAATCTCCTGCTTTCGGGAGTATTTATGTTTACAAGTAACCTAACCTAGAGAGTGTACATCAGCGTCACCCACGTTCGTAAGCGGCGGACGTAGTACGCCCTGAGTTACCGCTGGTGTGACGTGGAACGTCATCGAACGGCGAGGGTGGAAGCTGTGTGAGAAGCCTCTTATGCTTCCTATGGCATCAAGGATGCCCGAACCGAGGCCCTTCTTAAGCAATTCAGCAGGCAAGGGAAGGGGATTGAGGGGCTCGTTATACATTTCAAGAGAAGCCAACAGCCACAGAAACCAAGGAACACAGGGGATATTTATTTAGATTTATTTATTTTGTGGTGTTGATCAATGGAGAATGTTACTGAATATGTTATCGCTTAATATATATATATATATATATATATATATATATATATATATATATATATATATATATATATATATATACATAGCACAGTAAGATAAACGTACTTGGTTGCTAGTTTAAATAAGATGCGAAATTGAGAAACGCTTCTTTTAAGTAAACATTTATTGGAAGTCGACGTTTCGGACAGAGCCTGCCCTTTTATGCGAAGCATATTAACGTAGGTTTCGGGCCTTCGCGCGACGCCCGGCGGTGGCCACCATTGACCCTGAAGTGGGGTCACGTGACATGACGTCACGTGATGACGTCACACCGGCTGCAGATGGGGCCTTATATCGCGCCGTCGGTCGCCTCCCGGCGGTGGCCACCATTGACCTTCAAGTGATCTTCAAGTAGGTCACGTGACATGACGTCACGTGATGACGTCACACCGGCTGCAGATGGGGCCTTATATCGCGCCGTCGGTCGCCTCCCGGCGGTGGCCACCATTGACCTTGAAGTGAGATCACATGATGTGACGTCACGTGATGACGTTACACCGGCTGCAAATGGGGCCTCATATCGCGCCGTCGGACGTCGCCCGGCGGAGGCCTCCACGCTTCGGTTCGCGCCGTCGCGCGCGACGCGGCGGCGGCGCCACCATCGCTGCATCACGTGATATGTGACGTCACGCCAGGGATGAAGCGGCGCGCGCCCGCCGTGCTTCGCATCCACTGGGCTTAACCTTGATAAGCCTCCAATTTTTTTTCAAGACTGAAGTTACATGGTTCATTTTGGGTGGAAAAAACAGCGCGAAAAGGACTTCATCTTTGTCTTCCGTCCTTTTCGCGCTGTTTTTTCCACCCAAAATGAACGTATACCAACTCGCCCAACTTTACATTCTACTACAGTTACATGGTTCTTGCTTCTCTTAAAGGGTCTTCATCTGCACAGGTGTTCGACACATGAGCCAAAACAAGCCGAAGATGCAGAAGGAAGAACGGCTCAGAGAAGAGAAAAAAAGAAAAAATTAACAAAAATACACAAACGGGACAGGGAGCGGGGAGGGTATATATATATATATATATATATATATATATATATATAATCCAGCAAAAAAATAAGAAATCTCGGCATGGTATGTAGTAGTAAGAACGTAGACCAACGTTTGAAACGCTTGAAACAATTTATTGACGTTTCGACCGTGGAACGGCCTTCGTCAGAATCATTCTGACGAAGGCCGTTCCATGGTCGAAACGTCAATAAATTGTTTCAAGCGTTTCAAACGTTGGTCTACGGTCTTACTATATATATATATATATATTCTGTACATATCTATGTAGAATAGTACCATGAAAAAAAAAGCTGGCGTGGCAGAGTGGTTGGCGTGCTCGTCTGGCACTCTGGAGGTCCTAGTTAGATTCCCAACTCGACCAATTTCCTACTCTTTTTTTTATTAATGAGTCTGGGATTTTTCGCTCACGGCGAACGCCGCCGACCGCGACACCGGCTTTTCTGTGACAGGAGGCTTTTAACGCTATCATGTTAAAACTAAAAGAACAAGAATTGTCTGGAGAACATATGGCAGGTCCTCTCCGATAATGATAATATATTCTCAGACAATCTCCCTCAAGAGAAAAGTATACAACAGCTGTATCTTACCGGTACTCACCTATGGGGCAGAAACGCGGAGGCTAACAAAGAGGGTTCAGCTTAAGTTAAGGACAACGCAGCGAGCAATGGAAAGGAAAATAATGGGTGTAACGTTAAGAGACAGGAAGAGGGCGGAGTGTGGTAGAGAACAAACGCTGGCTAATGACATCCTAGTCGAAATAAAGATGAAGAAATTTTCTTGGGCAGGGCATGTAATGCGAAGGCAAGATAACCGCTGGTCGTTAACTGTAACGGAGTGTATTCCAAGAGAAGGCAGGCATAGCAGAGGACTACAGAAAGTTATGTGGCCGTATAAGATTAATAAGTTTGCGGGAATAGGGTGGCCGCAAATAGCAAAGGATTGGCTAATTGTAGAGACATATGGGAGAGGCCTACGCCCTGCAAAAGACGTACTCAGGTTGATGATGATGATGGACATGACAGCACTGCCGATGGCTGATTTACTCGCCTGTTGGCAACTATGGCCACCCTCGGACGAAAGGCTGCATAAGTAGTCCCTCCCCCAACGAGTCACTCCGGTACCTTGCGCATCCTTGGCTGCAAGGAACTTACGGCACATATCTCTACAGGTGATGCAGATTATGACTACTTCCCATGGCAACGCCGACTGTAAATGTGCCTTTCCTGACAACGCTATTTACATGCGCCATACTTGCCCAGCGTTCGTGTGATCTGCTCAAGATTTTAAGCGGCTACTGGACACGTCAGTACTGCCGACGGTCAATTCACTCGCCTGTTGGCAGCCATGGCCGCAATCGAACGAAAGGACACAACAGCAGTTCCCCTCAAGCGAACTGTTCTGGGATCTGGCGGTGCCTTGACTGCCAGGAAATTACGGCACGTATTTTTACGGGTAATGCAGATTGCGACCGCTTGCCATGCCAACGTCGACTTCACAGTGTTGCTTTCCTGACAGGCTGTGGCTAGAGTTCCGTCCAGACGGAACTACAATTTGCGCTAGAGTCCCGTCCAGACGGAACTGCATGTAGCGATGGGGTTTCGTCCAGACGGAACTGTATCTGACACCATACAGTTCCATCCAGCATTATCTGCCACAAGAATTATGTCAAGACGGAATTAAAGCTGGCGTTAGGGATTGGGAAACCAGTTTGCTTGCAGACTTTTGCATGTCCATTTAAAAAAGTGGCAATCCTGTCCCGCCTAATGTGTGACAGGATATTCTGCTGCACCATTTTATTTTCCAAGTAGTCAGTGAGAACTGGCAATAGAACGAGTTTTGGCTTCTCTTCGTTGCTTTGTTTCCATAATGCTTTTGGTGCCGTGTACATGCGTAGAGAGAATATCTGAATACAGCTTTGTCAACTGGTTATTCCAGAGGCAAAGAAATTCTTTATGTGGGTAGAAATCACCCATTTTGTATAGTATGGACAGTACGGACATTAGACAGTTTTAGTTTTACGTACGTAGAACCTCCACGCACGTAAATGTGAGCAGTCTACGAAGCGTACGCTCGTGTCGCTTCGTACAGTTTTAGCTACACGTACGGGACGCAAACTGTGTAGATCTGCCATAGAACCTAAAAAATGCGCAAGCAAGTTATGTCGCGCCATCTAGTACAATTAAAGAAAACTAATTTTGTTTAGTCGAGCTGCTTAGAGCGGAGCCAAGCCACAGTGCGGGCGATAAATACTTTCCCCCCTTGCTTCCGACAAACGTTGAGCGATTTCATTCCACCGAACTCTATGTTGCATGTTATCTTCAAAGGGACTGCATTCCTTCACGTCCCACAGCGTATTTAAATCATCGCTTTTCGAGAAGCGAAGGCGCGCTGGTGTCCCACTCATGTTGACGACGTGTGCGTATGGCGCCAAAACGTGCACCGTTTTGCTTTTCCCGCTGACTGTGCCGAGGGTCTCGCGATATCCCGTGAGGTTTTGAGGTTCGCGTGGTCTCGCGAGACCTTCGGCACACTCGTTGCTATGACGACCACAAACGCTTCTCCGTCAGGCTTAGGAGCTGCTGAAACGGATTTCTATCCGGAAAACAAAAGCTAAAAACCTAAAACTTCATGCGAGAGCAAGAATGGACCAACTGAAGGCAAATACAGCAGTTTACAGCTAGATACTACGTCGAGGGATTAGCGACCAAGCTGTTATCGTTGTGAAGCGGGCGGGCAGGGCGCCGCCATCTTGCCAACGCCACGTACGCAAGCAACGTGAAGACCGCAACGCAAAGATCCGAATCTCATTTACGTCCGTGCGACCCACGCAGACACTTCACGTTCTGCACATGCGCACTGGTGACCCGTAAGCGCTCTACTTACGTGAAGCTTCTACGTACGCGAAACTAAAACTGTCTATTGTATGGACGGAACTCTAGCTGCAGTAAATATTCTGTCTGGACGGAACTGCAGCAGCAGCAAATGTTCCGTCTGGACGGAACGCTAGACACTCCGATACCCGGCTAGACACAAAGAAGTGTTGCGGATGGGACCAAAGTTCGCCTTTGAGCCTCGTATGAGGCCTGCAGAGAAGTTGGCGTGTTCTAGGAATATTGTTCGCGTGGCACCAGAGGACATGTGCCCCCCATGTACTGTGGATTGCGTTGGCGTGCTGGAGAGAACCCATGGTAAGCAGCGAAACAGCGGGAGCATGAAGAATATCGTGGAATTCTTGGCAGAAAGTGATCTAAAGTTGATGACAGCTGTTAAGGAGGGATGTTTTGTAGTCCTTCCTGCGGGGGCCTTTGCGGAGAAAGCGTCCGAAGCCCTGCGAAGGAACTTCAGGTGCCTTCAAGGCTTCCAAGGTTAAAAGGCAGGCAGTGGAACTTCTTAGACGCCACAGCTTGAACAAGCTGGCGGAATCAGCCAGCAAGTCGACGGGTCAGCAGCTCGAAGTCTTTTTCATCGCTAAAATGCAAAAGCCAGGCAATCCTTTTCGTTCCATAGTCTCTTAACGGGGGACTTGGCAGCATGTTGTCTCAGGGTATCTTCAGAGGCAACTGGCTTCTTGCTGGTCGAATTTCTCAAAGTGGATAACCCCGGTAACTGCATGTTTTTCAGCATTGACGTGGTGGACCTTTATTATTCATTGTCACATTGTGAACTCATGGAAGCTGTAAAGATTTGATAACACAGGACAATGGTGAATGTGCTTTTATTGATAAATGCGGAGTTTCAGTTGATAATTTTTAGAAATATTTTCCTTTTATCTATCTACAACAGTGGTTGATTGGGAGCGGGAGGCTTTTGTGCAAGCGTGGGGGTTTGCATAGGTTTCAGAGTGGCACCTGTGCTGCCCAACATCTTTCTAAGCAGGGTTGATAGGGCAATTGAAAAGGCATTGAATTAGTCAGTCGTTCGGGTTTTTCGATATGTCGACGACTACTTGGTGTTCACCCGAACAGGCAGCTTGCCTAGAAGTCTGGTCGACGTTCTGAAGATCTTTAAGGAATGTGGACATGGGCTGAAATTCACAACTGAGGTTCCCAGCAGCAGAGAACTGCAGTTTTTGGATTTGGCATTGTGTGGTGAGGACAGCCGCAGTGGCTCAGTGGTTATGGTGCTCGGCTGCTGACCCGAAAGTCGCGGGTTCGATCCCGGCCGCGGCGGTTGAATTTCGATGGAGGCGAAATGCTAAGAGGCACGTGTACTGTGCAATGTCAGTGCACGTTAAAGAACCCCAGGTGGTCGAAATTTCCGGAGCCCTCCACTACGGCGTCTCTCATAGCCAGAGTCGCTTTGGGACGTTAGACCCCATAAAACCAAACCAAACCAAACCAAACACGTGTGCTAGTGGTATCGCCCGAGGACAGTGAAACCCTTGCTAAACTTCCGGTATGGCCATTCCAAGCTCATAAAGGAGGGCATTGCCGTTTCTTGCTCGCAATCAGCTCTCAGCAAATCTTGCCATGAAAGGACGGGGGAGAGCATTTTCGCGCAAGCAAGCAGGTTACAAGTTAATGGGTATCCTGATCAACTCATTTCCAGGCCAGCGGAGAAACTTCTCAGACAGCTTAAGAATGGCTTCAGCCGAAAGAAGGCAAAACGAAGAAAAGGCCGGCTGTGGTCCCGTATGCACAGTGCTTGTCACGTGTGCTGAAAAAGGTTGCAGGTAGATACGACATTGACGTCGTCTTTTCTGCGCCTAGAAAACTTAGCAGAATGTGCAAACAGATCAAGAGGCAAGACGGCAAGAGGGGTGCTTGTCAGGTGCATCATATGTCGCCGTCAGTACCCTGCGAGGTCGGTGTGGTATATCAAGTCCCCTTCTCATGCGGTGCCGTGTACATTGGCCAAACTGGCAGGTGTGTCAATAAGCGTCTAATGGAGCATGAGAACAAAATTAAAAATTATCCCCTTTCTCACACAGGTTCCAACTGCAGAAGCTGCCAATTCAAGCGTGAGAAAGCTTGCGCAGCAAGGAGAGCGAAAGGTGACCCCCTTGTCCAGTCTACTTTTCGATGCAAGGAGTGCAAAAGCGTTCCTGATTACGAGAACACGCGCATCCTGTTCCGACACAGCGATGAACTAACACGCAAGGTAATGGAGGCCTTCTATATTCTCCACAAGGGCACGATGTGTATCAGCAGCCCATCCATTTCATTATCCGAGAGGGAATTGAGTTACCTGACCTCCCATGTGCCTTCCAGATAACTTCTGTCGTCTTGATAAGTGTTTTAATGTTATGTACGCCTTTTGTTCCTCAATAAAAAATCTCGGTCTCTCCCGTAACCGAGACTGGAGTAAGTACGAAATGTTTACGGGCTTAACACGAAGCGTACGCGGAAACGACGAGACGCAGGCCTGACAAGAATGTACATGCAGCGCGTTCGAAACCGTCTAAAGTGCGTAGAGGCGAAAGCGTTTTCCGCACCACTTTGCCTACGTTACACTGGTGACGTCACCACTGGATTACGTCACACATAACTGATGACGAAGTAATGACAAATTACTAATTAGTGACTAATTACTGATTAGTGGACAAATACTAATTAACTGCTAATTAATGACGCTTAAGCTTCGCTTTTAGGAGTGGAACGCGACATCGTGTAAAAATGGGGTCAGGCCAAGCTGACCGATTGGCACAAATTCCGGAATCACACTATCCCTCCCGTACTATTTTCCGGCGGCTACGCGGAGTGGGCTAACCACATATACAACATTCAGAAACAACACGTCACAACACTACAAACCACCGAAGAGATCCCCGCAGTGGACACCCACCTCCTGCATTTGTGGGAGGCGTGCCGGAGCTTAACTAAACGGTGGAAAAAGCAGAAAACTAATCGCAAATTGCGCGACCGCATAGCCAAACTCACAGTGCAGGCTGCAGCGTATGCTGCCGAGCTCTCAGATTCAAATTGGATAGCACGCTGCGACGCCGCAGCTCATCAGATGAGCTCGAAGGGGACGTGGCGTCTCTTTCGCAGTCTAATCGACCCCTCCCAAACAAGAGGGGAGACGCAAAAGCAGCTCCGGCGGGCTATGCAAGGGTTCCAAGGTACGACGGCGCAACTTGCGGACACTCTGTGCGACAGATATCTCTGTCGTATGGAGGACCCGCCTGGGCCAGAGTACATGTACTCTGGCAGGCCTAATGAAACACTCGATGCCCCTTTTTGAGTTGCACGACCTTAAGGCGGCCTTAGCAAAAATGCGCCGGGGTACGGCTCCGGGACGGGACCACATAGCAGTGAACCTGTTAGCGAACCTACCGGACTCAGCCTACCTTCATTTATTAGAATACATCAACCAGATCTGGGACGGGCGTCCACTCCCTCCCGAGTGGAAAACGTCACTTGTGACGTTTATCCCTACAACAGGTAAAGCCGTGAATACGGACAACCTGAGGCCCATATCACTGACCTCATGTGCGGGCAAGCTTATGGAGACGATAGTACGGGATCGCCTCTCTCCATACCTGGAGAGTAAGGGCTTCTTTGCAGTCACCACGTTCGGCTTTCGCCCTCACATGTCTCCAGCTGCACAGGGATGTAATACGACCCACAACTATGCAACACAATGACAAAGCCATCGTCGCCCTTGATCTGAAAGGGGCTTTCGACAATGTGAAACACGGAAGCATCCTGGCCAACTTGAGTTCTACCGATTGTGGGGCTAGGACCTACGCGTATGTAAGAGATTTCTTGTCTAATCGCCAGACCTTTCTTCGGATTGAGGACGAGGAATACGGCCCTTACATGATGGGAACACGGGGTACCCCTCAGGGAGCAGTGTTATCACCGCTCCTGTTCAACATTGCTATGATGCGCCTCCCAAGCCAATTGGCCCGGGTGGAAGGCATTCAACACGCGTTATATGCAGATGATGTTACAATTTGGACCACTCAAGGGAGCCTTGGGGACATGGAGGACCGCCTTCAGCAGGCTGCTTCCATAGTCGATGCGTATGCTAATGACTGTGGGCTCCAATGTGCTCCAGCGAAATCAGAGCTTCTGCATGTCAGAGCGAACCCAAAGGATAGGACAGCAATACACATCTCTCTGTCAGGAGGTCCTATTAGAGAGGTAAAGGAGCTCCGTATTCTGGGTCTTTTCATTCACCAGAGACTCAGACCGGACTCCACTATTGCGAAACTCAAGAGAGTAGGCGAACAGGTAGGACGCATGATCCGCCGCGTTTCCAACAAGCGGGGTGGTCTGCGGGGCAGGGACGCGCTTCGGCTCGTCTATGTCTTCGTGACTAGCCGGATCCTCTACGCCGTGCCTATCTCCGCACTACTAAGCAAGACGAGGCGCGAATAGACGCCATCATCCGCAAGGCAACTAAGCGAGCCCTGGATCTCCCGGTGACTACCTCTAATGCCAAACTCAAGGCATTGAGGGTGCTAAACTCCTATCAGGAGCTGCCGGAGGCCCACCTCGTGAACAAATACACGCGGCTCACGCAGACGGCTCCTGGGCGCCGCCTGCTAAACCGCTTACACATCCAACACGACTGCACTCCAGAGGAGGCGGAGCGTATCCCAGTACTATGGCGCCATATGCTCTGGGTCTCCCCGCTCCCCCGTAACATGGACACCGACATGCATGAAAACAGACGACAAGCGCGGGCTCGGGCTCTTGAGAGACAACACGGCTCCCGACCCGGTGTATATTATGTTGACGTAGCAGGGCCACCACCCACGGGATTTTACTCGGCCGCTATCGTTCACCAGGAAATGCACGTTGATGGACTCTCCTTTCGAGCCCCGAATTCAATGCGGGGCGAGGAAGTAGCGATAGCGCTTGCTGCCGACCACGCCAATTCGAGAATAATCATCACGGACTCCCGAAAAGCATGTGAACATTACTTGGCAGGGGAGATCTCCCCCTTAGCTGCTTGTATTCTACGACGGACTGCCACTGATCCAACACCCAAACGAATCATTTGGGCTCCTGGCCACCAGCGCTTACGAGGTAATGAGGCCGCTGACGCGGCTGCCCGAGCGCTTACTCACCGGGCTCCTCATCCCAGCTCTTCTGGCTCGGAGACTAACCAGCCGCTGCTGCGATTCAGGGAAATATTGACACATTATAGCGACAACCACCGCCTTTTCCCGGCCCCTGCAAAAGGGCTGAGTAAGACGGAGGAGCGAACTTTAAGGCGCCTGCAGACAGGTACTCTACTCTGTCCTGCAATAATAAAACATTACGATCCTAACACGGATGGGCGATGCCCACACTGTGGGGAGACCTGTGATATCTTCCACATGGTGTGGACATGTACTCAAAATCCCCACCTCCCCCCTTCCCCTACCCCTTCCAGAGAGGCATGGGGTGGTGGTGAAAACTTTTATTTTGTGAAAAAGAGTTTGGGAGCCACAGAGTGGTCCCGCTACATGGTCGGCGTCCCTAGTCCGGGACACCGCACGACGAGGCCCCGTCTCTCGCCCGTTTCACCAGAGCCCTTTGGGACTCAAGCGAGGAGCAGTTGAGGAGGGCAGTCTCCCATGCCTCTCTGGAAGGGGTAGGGGAAGGGGGGAGGTGGGGATTTTGAGTACATGCCCACACCATGTGGAAGATATCACAGGTCTCCCCACAGTGTGGGCATCGCCCATCCGTGTTAGGATCGTAATGTTTTATTATTGCAGGACAGAGTAGAGTACCTGTCTGCAGGCGCCTTAAAGTTCGCTCCTCCGTCTTACTCAGCCCTTTTGCAGGGGCCGGGAAAAGGCGGTGGTTGTCGCTATAATGTGTTAATATTTCCCTGAATCGCAGCAGCGGCTGGTTAGTCTCCAAGCCATAAGAGCTGGGATGAGGAGCCCGGTGAGTAAGCGCTCGGGCAGCCGCCTCAGCGGCCTCATTACCTCGAAAGCCCTGGTGGCCAGGAGCCCAAATGGTTCGTTTGGGTGTTGGATCAGTGGCAGTCCGCCGTAGAATACAAGCAGCTAAGGGGGAGATCTCCCCTGCCAAGTAATGTTCACATGCTTTTCGGGAGTCCGTGATGATTATTCTCGAATTGGCGTGGGCGGCAGCAAGTGCTATGGCTACTTCCTCGGCCCGCATTGAATTCGGGGCTCGAAAGGAGAGTCCATCAACGTGCATTTCTTGGTGAACGACAGCGGCCGAGTAAAATCCCGTGGGCGATGGCCCTGCTACGTCTACATAATATACACCGGGTCGGGAGCCGCGTTGTCTCTCAAGAGCCCGAGCCCGCGCTTGTCGTCTGTTTTCATGCATGTCGGTGTCCATGTTACGGGGGAGCGGGGAGACCCAGAGCATATGGCGCCATAGTACTGGGATACGCTCCGCCTCCTCTGGAGTGCAGTCGTGTTGGATGTGTAAGCGGTTTAGCAGGCGGCGCCCAGGAGCCGTCTGCGTGAGCCGCGTGTATTGGTTCACGAGGTGGGCCTCCCGCAGCTCCTGGTAGGAGTTTAGCACCCCCAATGCCTTGAGTTTGGCATTAGAGGTAGCCACCGGGAGATCCAGGGCTCGCTTAGTTGCCTTGCGGATGATGGCGTCTATTCGCGCCTCGTCTTGCTTAGTAGTGCGGAGATATGGCACGGCGTAGAGGATCCGGCTAGTCACGAAGGCATAGACGAGCCGAAGCGCGTCCCTGCCCCGCAGACCACCCCGCTTGTTGGAAACGCGGCGGATCATGCGCCCTACCTGTTCGCCTACTCTCTTGAGTTTCGCAATAGTGGAGTCCGGTCTGAGTCTCTGATGAATGAAAAGGCCCAGAATACGGAGCTCCTCCACCTCTCTAATAGGACCTCCTGACAGAGAGATGTGTATTGCTGTCCTATCCTTTGGGTTCGCTCTGACATGCAGAAGCTCTGATTTCGCTGGAGCACATTGGAGCCCACAGACATTAGCATACGCATCGACTATGGAAGCAGCCTGCTGAAGGCGGTCCTCCATGTCCCCAAGACTCCCCTGAGTGGTCCAAATTGTAATATCATCTGCATATAACGCCTGTTGAATGCCTTCCACCCGGACCAATTGGCTTGGGAGGCGCATCATAGCAATGTTGAACAGGAGCGGTGATAACACTGCTCCCTGAGGGGTACCCCGTGTTCCCATCATGTAAGGGCCGTATTCCTCGCCCTCAATCCGAAGAAAGGCCTGGCGATTAGACAAGAAATCTCTTACATACGCGTAGGTCCTAGCCCCACAATCGGTAGAACTCAAGTTGGCCAGGATGCTTCCGTGTTTCACATTGTCGAAAGCCCCTTTCAGATCAAGGGCGAGGATGACTTTGTCATTGTGTTGCATAGTTGTGGGTCGTATTACATCCCTGTGCAGCTGGAGAAGGACATCCTGTGCAGACATGTGAGGGCGAAACCCGAACATGGTGACTGCAAAGAAGCCCTTACTCTCCAGGTATGGAGAGAGGCGATCCCGTACCATCGTCTCCATAAGCTTGCCCGCACATGAGGTCAGTGATATGGGCCTCAGGTTGTCCGTGTTCACGGCCTTACCTGTTTTAGGCATAAACGTCACAAGTGACGTTTTCCATTCGGGAGGGAGTGGACGCCCGTCCCAGATCTGGTTGATGTATCCTAATAAATGAAGGTAGGCTGAGTCCGGAAGTTCGCCAACAGGTTCACTGTTATGTGGTCCCGTCCCGGAGCCGTACCCCGGCGCATTTTTGCTAAGGCCGCCTTAAGGTCGTGCAAGTCAAAAGGGGCATCGAGTGTTTCATTAGGCCTGCCAGAGTACATGTACTGTGGCCCAGGCGGGTCCTCCATACGACAGAGATATCTGTTGCACAGAGTGTCCGCAAGTTGCGCCGTCGTACCTTGGAACCCTTGCAGAGCCCACCGGAGCTGCTTTTGCGTCTCCCCTCTCGTTTGGGAGGGATCGATTAGACTGCGAAAGAGACGCCACGTCCCCTTCGAGCTCATCTGATGAGCTGCGGCGTCGCAGCGTGCTATCCAATTTGAATCTGAGAGCTCGGCAGCATACGCTGCAGCCTGCTCTGTGAGTTTGGCTATGCGGTCGCGTAATTTGCGATTAGTTTTCTGCTTTTTCCACCGTTTAGTTAAGCTCCGGCGCGACTCCCACAAATGCAGGAGGTGGGTGTCCACTGCGGGGATCTCTTCGGTGGTTTGTAGTGTTGTGACGTGTTGTTTCTGAATGTTGTATATGTGGTTAGCCCATTCCGCGTAGCCGCCGGAAAATAGTACGGGAGGGATAGTGTGATTCCGGAATTTGTGCCAATCGGTCAGCTTGGCCTGACCCCATTTTTTGCGCGCTGCCTTTGCCTCGAGTGTAATCCGGAGAAGGAGGTGATCGCTGCCTAGAGAATCTCCCAAGTTCTCCCATGCAGCCGCTCTAGCATTTTTAACGAGAGAAAGGTCTGGACACGTGTCGCGGGTTACCGAATTCCCCACTCGAGTGGGATACGCAGGGTCCGTGAGCAACGTGAGGCTGAGGGTGGAGATGAGCTCCGCCAGCTTACGTCCTCTTGCCTGTTCGAAGTGGTAGCCCCAATGAAGGCTGGGAGCATTGAAGTCTCCAACGATCACTAGAGGCTCTTTGGCTGCCAATTTTATCGCGCGAAGGAAGATTTCATTGAAAGTTACGCGCGGCATACGCGGAGGGCAGTATATGTTGAGGATATGTATTGACGGGTCGCGGCGTCTGAGAGGCAGTACTCGGACCATTGTATATTCTCGCTCGGTACTCAAGTCTAAGTCGACCTGAACCACGGTGTAAGCCTTATTCACCAGGATGCTTGTAGAGGGGCCCCCCTGAAAGGTGCTGTAGCCTGATAATTTAGGGTCTATGCCGGGCTCCTGTAGGACAATGAGCGCCGGCATGTCACCTAGGGACTGCAGGTAAAGCTGGAGGTGTGACCGATTTTTCCAAGATCTGAAACCCCTGCAGTTCCATTGGATGATCTGGAATTTTTCAAAGTTTTTAGCATTCCTATTACATCTGCTAGCCATCTTGTCGTATTTATTTAACGGTGATCGGAATAGCTCTGGCCGGGAGCCGGCGCAACCCCAGTGAGGGGCCGTACCGACCCACCAGCTGCCGAGCCTGAACCATGTTCCTCCGCTGCCTGACGGAAGGCTGTCTTACGTTTGAGGTGAGGGGATTCGCAGCTTGTGGCGTTCTTAATTTGGATGCTGACCCAGGGCTGCACGGCTTTAAGGACCGAGTCAGTGACCTGGGCCATAAAGTCGGGAAGTGCTTGCGTTAAAGCTGCCTTGAACATGTCCTGGAAGGACTCGCGGACTGCTGACATGATTTGGTTCGGGAGGGCCGCCACTTGCTCCTCCAGTTGCTCGGTTTGGCGCTGCAGTGCCTCTAGGCCGGCGACGCGACCAGCTGATCCAACTGCCGTGTCCCCGCTCTGCCGCGAGACGGCAGTGAGGCAAGATGTTACGGATGATCCGTCATCCTCGTCGTCTGGCTCAGCTTCTTGCATTGGTTGAGATGACACGGCCCGTTTGGCCTCTAATTCCTGAATTTTGCGCGCTAGAATTTGGTTCTGGCGCCTGAGCTCCTCTACCTGCTGCTGTAGGGCGGTTTCGGTAGGGGAGGGACGGGTAGGGGGCCCGGAGACTGCCCTACTCCAACTGCTCACCTGTGGTTGGACGGGTGCCAAGGGCGGGAAGTCCCTGGCGTTGAGGACCGGGGGCGCCGCCTGGGTCGCGGACTTGACAGGTTTCGATAGCCCGGTTTTGGCCTTGGTTTCCTGATCGGCTGACGCTTTCTTGGCCTTGGGCGGAGGAGCCTGCTTGGGCCCCGTCTTTGTCTTCGGTTTGGATCCTGATGGGGAGCTGGGTTTGACGGTTTCCGGAACCGCCCGGCACAGCCAGGAGCTCCGGTAGGGTGGCCGCCTCCGCAGATGAGGCAGCTCGGAACGCAGTCATGTTCCGCCGGGCCGTCAGGAGTGGCATCGGGAACCTGGACTCCGCAGCGTTTGCAGCGCCCCGGCTGCGGTCGCGGGCACGCATCGGCCCGATGGCCCACTGTGCCACAGTGGTGGCATGCAGGCACTGTTTTCTTGTACAGGCGAACAGGGAGCCGTTCGTAGCTGTACAACACCGTCCGTGGCACCTTAGTCCCCGCGAAGGTGATCACCGCAACCGGGGTTCCCCCCAGCTTGCGCACAGACACCACATTTGGTTCCGCACAGAGTTTTCTTTTAACGGTTTCAGACGTTTCGTCAGGCGAAACACTCACGACGCCGCGACAGAACGCACCGGAGAGTTTGGGGTGTCCCCGGAACGGTAGCTCGCGTTCCCCAACCCGCAGCACAACATCCCGGAGTAGCTTCTCCGCGGCGTCGACTGATTTCAACGCACATACTAGCACGTTTTGGTCCCAAACAGGCCACACCGCAAGTCCTGCATTTGTGTCGGCCCCGAGGATGCTGCGGATTGCAGCGCCGGCTTGTCCGGGACCAAAAGTTGCTCTGAGGTCGACCGTGTTTCGCGGTTTCAGCACCACGACGATGTCGTCTTTTTCGATACGCGGCGTGTTCTGCGGCCGCCACCGGAGTTGCCTGGAGCGCTTCGAGGTTGCGTTCAGCGCACTCCCGCCCTGCGTATGCGTAGAGCTAGCCGGCGCCTGTTGCTGGGTGGCACCAGCACCAGCGTCTCTCGATGCCGCCGCCGCGTTCTTCTTTCCGCGCCAGACGCGGACCATATCTTCAAGGTAATCGTCCTCGGTTGGTAGAAGATCCTCGCCTTGAGTAGTACCCTCGGATTGGTTTGTATCCATTGTTACGATCCGCAAGGACTGTGGGTCGTACCCGGTGACTTGATTTGGAGCCGCCGAGGCCGAGGGATCGCCGACCGGGGCCATCGCAGGCCCCGGCGCCGTTAGGCTTAGCACCACCGCGGCGTGACGAAGACTTCAAATGCCCGAAAAGTGGTCAAAAATTGGCCCCACCTTTACAAACGTGGTGTAGACGGGTGCCGCTGAGGTTCACGATGGTACCAGGCTTACAGGGGAAAAACGATGTATCGCAATTGATTGCGAGCTATCACGGAGCCGACGCGGCATGCGACCGCTCCCGTCACCGACGCGACGCTCTCTCCAGGCATGGGAGACTGCCCTCCTCAACTGCTCCTCGCTTGAGTCGCAAAGGGCTCTGGTGAAACGGGCGAGAGACGGGGCCTCGTCATGCGGTGTCCCGGACTAGGGACGCCGACCACGTAGCGGGGCCACTCTGTGGCTCCCAAACTCTTTTCACAAAATAAAAGTTTTCACCACCACCACCAGGCAGTCCACGGAACGCCACCACCCGTTCGCGCGATGCCTTGTCCTTTGAACGCGACGCTATTTGAGGAAAGGAAATTACGCAGTAATTCTCTATCATCTCGGTGGACACCCGTACCGCACCGTACAGAAAGGGAGGAACGCCTCCACCCGTTCGGCGCGATGCCTTGCCCTTTGAACGCAACGCTTTTTGAGGAAAGGAAATGGAGCAGTAATTCTCTGTCATCTCGGTGGACACCCGAACCGCACCGTACAGGAAGGGAAGAACGCAACCACCCGTTCGGCGCGAAGCTACTGGCGCTTGTATGCCGGTCCTGTAGGAGTATATTCTAGGCACTATCTCGTACGGTGCCCGGATGTTCTCGTTTCAGTGCCCGGATGAGAGGAATTCAGTGCCCGGATGTCGGCTGTCGGTCTCGGCGTGACATCACCACACTGCCGACAACGGGAGCTAAAAGCATTTCATGCTTAATCGGCGCTTGTTTCTGTCACTCTTTCATCTCGTCTCGTGTCCCGTTCTTGTTGCGCTGTGAGCAAAATTATGAATACTTACCAACTCGCCCAAATTTCCGCCTTCCTGAACGGTATATTTCGTTATGTTCGTATACAGCATGGGCAAAATCCAATGGCATTGGTGATTTTAGAGGAACTCAAGTGTTCTCTACATTGTGTTATGTCACGACACATTGTACTTTAGTGTTAAGGCGAAAGCCTTAAGATCCCGGCCGCGGCGGCTGAATTTATTTGGAGGAGAAATTCGAGGCCCGTGTACTGGGCGATGTCACCAGTGTCAGAGAAAGGCATCGCGATCGGGTGGCTGTTTCCGATGCGGAAGCTGGAGGCACGTTGTTGCGAACTGGCCATTTGATCGTGAGAACCCAGCTGACTAACTAGAGCGTCCGCCGCGCGAGGATAGGTTAGCGGCACGCGTGTCCACCCATGCCTCGGAAACCACGCGTGCAACTCTCAGGGACGTTAAAATCAGCTGTCGGGAAGCAGTTATCAGCGCCATTGTGGACACCGGCGCAGATATCACCGTAGTGCGCGAAAGCCTTGTACCTGAGGAGTTTGTGTCCCCACATGGGACAATCGATCTCATCTCCGCCTTCGGAGAAAAAGTAGAGGCGAAGCTGGCAGTTGTTCCGTTGAAGCTGTACCGTGGTGCTTCCTTAATCGAAAATGTGGACGATGCGACACCGGTGACGTGTGCGCTCACAGACAAGCTCACGCACGCCGACTGTCTGATCTCCGCAGACGCATGGAAACGGCTGCACAGCTCGCGCAAAACGGACAGCAGGGGTCTCGCGCAGGCGGTTGGGACGTCGCCGCCAGGTGAAGACAGACCGGATGAATCAGGGCCAGACACAGGCGCCGAGCCAATCTTGGCGTTCGAATGCGAAACTCTACCCCAGCGGATGGCTGACAGTAATGAGCTAGAGCGAACTCGGAGCCGATCATCCCCTTTAGATAGAGATGTCAGTAAGGTGCAGAGCAATGCTGCAGATGAGCGGGCTGGACTCGACGGCATGAAGCCGGTTGAAATTGAAAGCGTGCGAGTGGAATGGCGCGTCCCGTCAAGTACTTCAGAGAGTGTTGACGCAGAGTTGCCGGATGTAGCTGAGTCGGACATTCAGGTTGAAAGAAAACAGCAATCCCGACCCGCCTGTACTGAAATGAGCTCCGAGAGCGTGCTGGGTGACATGCAAGATGTAATCGAAAGTGGCCAGGTAGCCGACGCGCGTGAGGGTGTGGAAGACATTTGCGCTCAACCGCATGAGCATGAGGACACGGGTGACTCGGCAGGCGCTGGTGTCCCGTGGGAACTCTTGTTGCCCACCGACGCGGAAACAGTGCATCAGGTGTGTTG
This sequence comes from Amblyomma mixtum, assembly GCF_055824585.1. Taxonomy (NCBI): domain Eukaryota; kingdom Metazoa; phylum Arthropoda; class Arachnida; order Ixodida; family Ixodidae; genus Amblyomma; species Amblyomma mixtum. Next base: position 10,387,149 of record NC_143021.1, read on the forward strand.
CAGCGATGACGCGGTTCAAACAGCGACCTCAGTAGCAGCGGTGGCGCACGAGGAACCCGTGTCGCAGCTGCTGAGAGCCGATTCTGAGGCAGCTAATGCAGGTACAGACAATAAGGCAGCAGAGCGATTTCCAGATGAAAGGAAGTGCAGTAGTGGTGACAGGGAATGCGTCAGTCACAGTGGCCAGAACAAAGGAACACCGGTACATTTTAAGCTGAGAATGCCGTGCGTGAGAGGCCCCTCAGCGCACAAAAGTGCGTCTAGAGTGACAACCCGCGGCCTGAGTGCGCTGACGGCCGGTGTCACAATTGAAGCAAAAACAGCGCTGCGAAAGGGGAATATCGTCACTGCGCGCACTGCCGGTGCCGCAGGGATGTTCGGTCGTAAACGGCAAGTGCGGGTGTTCGACCCGGGAGGACACCGCCGAAATCGTCGGTCGCGTTGGCCGGGGCCAGTCCACCCTTAACTGCTTTTGCCTGTTACGAAATGTTCGAATGCCGTAAGGAAAGTTCTGTGCGAGGCGATTTCACTGACCATTCTGGACCCGCGAAAGCCGTATCTGCTTTTTACAGACGCGTTGGCAGTAGCAGCCGGCACCTGCTTGGCGCAGCTTTCTGACCACGGCACTGAGGCGCCGATAGCCTTCGCCAGCCACACCGTTGCAAATGCGGGGGGCTGCAATCGAAAGGGAGGCATTCGGGGTGATCTGGGCACTAAAAAAGTTTGAGACGTGGGTGTTTGCCGCCGCCGTGACTGTCATCACTGACCACAATCCGCTCTCATTTCTTACGAGCAGCGTGCCCCAAAGTGCAAAGCTTACACGCTGGGCTCTGGCGCTCCAACGCTACAATGTTAACATTGAGCATCGCAGGGGAGTCGACCACGGTAACGCGGATGCCTTGTCTAGGATCCCCAACGCTTGTTGGAATAGTACACTGGCTGACGTCCCGCAGTGACCGCTGGGAAACTGGACCAGGGAACAGTGAACACTGACTCGTTGGACTTAAGAGAGACACTCTGATCCAACCCAGCGAAAGTGGTACTTTTCTGTGTGTGTTTGTTTAGTGGACTCTCCAGCATGTATCTGTGAAGTGTGTGACGAAAGGTCGCGGCATGCTGGCCCACAGACTCCTGCAGCTTACTCGTGCCGAGGTACTCAACTGACACTTGCCGAACCCTTTTTGTTGTTTGTTGCCTCGGCTTATCTCTCAATAGATTAGCAGAGTCTTGGGGGGAAGGTGTAGGGTTCGGCACGCTGCCACCTCTTTTTGCACATGTGTGGTGAACATTCCGCGAGAGGGCAGCGGCCTAGGCTGCGCGTCCCGTTTTGTTTCTTTTTGTTTTGTTTTAGTGCGTGCCGTTGGAAGGGGAGGAGCGGCTCGAACGCCCATGCTCTTCGGTTGGTCTCCCCGTTCGTTCTTGCGTTTTCCCTTGCCACTCCGGACGGCGGGGCTCTCTGCCGACATCGACCTTGGGCTCCTGTCCCCCGTCTTCCCGGAATCCTGCCTCCCGGGGGGGGAGAAGCCGCCGGCCATAAACAAGCGAGAACGGTCTTGGTTTCGTCGCGTTACGCGACGTGCTGTGTACTAGGCTAGCAGCCGAAAGTGTCCGTTGGCTCCAGATGTCTAGCGCGCATCCGGTCCACTTGGCGGAGGATTGCGCAACCACGTAGGGAGGAATTTCGGGGTGAGGGAGAAACCCTGACATCAGTTCTGAGCTTTCCCATTCGTTAAAACTGATGTCAGGCGGGAAGCGGTAACACAGTTCAATTTTGCGTGTGGAAAGGGGCGCGGGATCGGGGTGAACTCGTGAAGAGACCCGCGCCCGAGGGCTTTTTGCGCTAGCTACTCGTAGCTGTCAGTCGCTCGGTCTGGCCGAGCGCGGAGGTAGCGGCCGTTGAGAGCTGGTGCAAGGCGCGCCAGTTCGACTGTTGGGACGTGGTGTCCCTCGCCTCTGTGCAGGCGGTCGGCTAGGCCAGCCGCGGATAGTTTGGCCGTACTGAATCTTGTACCCATCTGTAAATAGCTTGTATAAAAGTTCTTCGTTTCTCCCTAAATCGCTTCGCCTGGAAATCACTTCATCGAGACGACCTTCAAGCGGTGCATCCAATTGCTGGAAACCACCGGACCAACACCACCGGCACAACTTTACTGTGCAGCAGAATATCCTGTCTCACATTAGGCGGGACAGGATTGCCACTTTTTTAAATGGACATGCAAAAGTCTGCAAGCAAACTGGTTTCCCAATCCCTAACGCCAGCTTTAATTCCGTCTTGACATAACTCTTGTGGCAGATAATGCTGGATGGAACTGTATGGTGTCAGATACAGTTCCGTCTGGACGAAACCCCATCGCTACATGCAGTTCCGTCTGGACGGAACTCTAGCGCAAATTGTAGTTCCGTCTGGACGGCACTCTAGCCACAGCCACCAAAATAACGGTGTCGGGAGTGGTGACATCTAGGGGGGAGTATGGTTTATAGCCAGGTAGTTTCACTGGGCCATGAGTTTCCTGAAGGGCGATGATATCAGGGGGGAGGTCGGAATTTTGGACATACTGCTGCAGATTGCCTCGCTTGCGGCGAAACCCCCTGCAGTTCCATTGCCACACATTAAGTAGGTGGCGGGGCGCCATGGTGAAGGGTGGGTGAAGCTAAGATGGGTTGGGGGGGTGGGAGCGTGCGGCAAGCGACTGTATGGTTTAACGCGCGTCGTGTGTAGGGCGGCCGTTGCGTCTCCCCTAGCTTCAAGGCCTGTGACGCGTGTTTGGATCTGTTGCATGAGGGTGTTAAGTTGTTGTTGGATTTGCTGCTGCATTTGTTGTTGGAACTGGAGCATTTGCTGTTGGATTTGTTGGGAGAACTCAGCAAATTTCGCTTCGAGCTTAGCATCAATTTTAGCCTCTAATTTTTCCTCTAGGCGAGCCTCAAATTCCTCGAGGTCGGCAAAATTAACGTAGCGTTCTGAGCGGGAGGTAGCTTTCCGCTTAGAGGGAGGACTAGAAGTAGTATCTTTGGGTTGCGGGGGAGTAGATGGGGGCGCCTGAGGTGAGATGGTAGGAACAGGTTGAAGTGGTAGAGTGGCATTTGTTTGAGGTGGTGGATCGGGTGCAAAGGGTGGACGCTTTAAAGAAGCGTTTTCTTGTTTGAGTCTATGATTGCTAGCTTTAAGGGCTGTTATCTCGTCGCGCAGGGCTTGCAGGTCTGAATCACGAGACTGAGATTGCTGAGAGTGAGAAGCCGCAGCTGCCCAGCTCACCTGGTTTTTCGTGGAGGGTTCTCGGTGAGGAGACGACTTGGAGTCCAGGGGTGGGAAGAACCGGCAGCGATTCCGGCTAGAGCGCCGGTAAGAGGAGGAGGAGCGGTTAGAATCCATTTTGGCCGAGGTGTTCCCAGACCCATACCCATCGTTCCCGATCCCGGACCCGTCGCCAAGGCGACGGGTCCGGGATCGGGAACGATGGGAGGTGGAGGCACTGTCTGAGTCAGCATGTAGCTGGCGTTTCAGTACGGCAGCAGGAATTTTGTAGCGGCGTTTACACTTGGAGGAACCAGTCTGGTGAGGACCAGAACAAACTACACAAGTGGGGGTGCATTCATGGGCGGGTCGCGAGCTCCGCAGTGAGGACACTTGGAGAGCTCGGGAGACGGGCAAACATCCTCTCGGTGTCCCGTTTTGCCGCAGTTAAGGCAGGCTTCCACTTTGTTCTTGAAGATGTAGCAGCGCACAGCACTGCCTGCGTAGGAGACTTGGAGGGGGACCTTTGTCCCTGCGAAAGTGATGACAATAGATTGGGTCTTGCCTAAACGGCGGGCGTAGAGAATGTTCTGGATTCTGGGGTATCAAGTACTCCATGATTTCCTCCTGGGTCTCATCCACGTATTGGTGGTGAATGATACCTCGGACGTATGCGCCTGGTGGGGCCAAATAGGTGGCAACTGGGTAGCTTGTCGGACCCAGGACGATTTCCTGTAGCTTCGTGTAAGTGATGGCGCGGTCCCGGTTCGGGGTGCTGAAGGTGAGGGTGTTGTGAACGAAATTCACCCGAAGGCGGTCCTCTGCGGTATCGGAGTAAGTGAAACGGCTTGAGGTGATTGCTCTGCGAAGAGCGTTCTCGCCCCAGGCACGCAGATTGAGGCCCCCGCGAGGGCGAATGATGCTTTAAAGTTTTCAAGAGGGAGACGTGGCAGCGACGGAGCGCCTCGAGGTAGCTTACGTGACGTGGAGGGAGGTAGCTGCTGGGACGCGGTATGCTGGGCGGCCGCGGAAGGCGACTCCGTCAGCGGTGGCTTGGGTGTGCGTTTCGATGAAGAAGCGGCGGAGCCGCGTTCGTAGCAGCGGGCTACGTAGGTGCAGTCCGTAGGTATATAATCTTGAGGGGCTAGATCCTACCCCTCCACGGTGACGACGTCCATGCTTGGCGAAGCACTGGGCCCGGCTGCGAAGCACAGCCTATCGCCAGCGGCGGTAGGCTTAGCGAGGCTGGCGCTGGGCTCGGTGGAAACAAGTGTCCATGCAGGTCACAAAAACTGAGTGCCGGTCCCGAAATTGGGCTGGGCAGGTGCCGAGCACCTTCGTGAACTTCGGGAGACACAATAAAATTCGGCGGAAGGTCAAAAGTCGGTCAAAATAGGAAAAATGGCCGGAATCCATACGCACACGCGTCTGCACACCAGGCCAGGAACGCCGACACTCGTTCAAAGGGCAACGCATCGCGCCGAACGGGTGGTGGCGTTCCGTGGACTTCCTGGCAGCGCTACAACACGCTGTCGCGTTCCAGTCCTAAAGGCGAAGCTTAGGCCTCATTAATTAGCAGGTAATTAGTATTTAGTCATTAATCAGCAATAAGCTATTAATTAGTAATTTTTCATAACTTCGTCATCAATTATGTGTGACGTCATCCAGTGATGACGTTACCTGTGTCACATAGGTAAAGTGGTGCGGAAAACGCTTTCGCCTCTACGCACTTTAGACAGTCAAAGTGCCCCCTGAATTTTTTTTTTTTGGTATTCCGCCTTCGTCTCTTGTTGCAGAGGGAGCTAAGAGGCTCCCTAGATGAATTTCTGTGACAGCGGGCACTTGCTTGTGTTGGGTTTGCCTGTTTTTGGTCGTTTCCTCCCAAGAAGCAAAGCGATCCACAGTGACTGGTGCCGAGAAGCAAGGGCGTCGGAAGCAACCGAATGAAGCTGGGCGAGCACGAGTGAGTCCGATGCGCACAAGGAACGTGGAGCTACCGATGATGCGCCTGCTGAAAGAGCCCGACCGGTACTCGACCGACCCGGAAGCAGCTTGTCTTCCTGGCGCATTCTTTGGCGGTGGAAGGGCTCTTGAGCCAGGGCATTTCCAACAAAAAAAAAAGTTCGTTCCGCTGGTATCCTGCTGAGGCCAGGCGTCGAGCTCATCAGCCCAGCGCAAGCTGACGATCTCCATCACCCAGCGGCAAACCACCCCAACACGCTCAGACCTGCCCTGGGCCGGCGGTCAGATGAGTCACCAACCCGGCAGAGCGGGTGATGCAACAGTCGGTCAGCCACCGAGGGTACAGAAAGCGAGCCTGGACTTCGGAGGGAGAGAACTGAGCGAGACGCAGCGGTCGGTTTTAGTAGTCGGAGCAAGCCCGTCTCGGGAAGCCGTTGCTACCGGCCTCCATGCCGGGCCTTTGTTGTGTTGCGTAAATGTTGTACATAAAGCCCTTTTCATTTACTCCGGCGTTGACTTTCTTCGGCTGGCTTGCCGTTGCGGGCGCGCCGCAACGACTGCCACGGAACTCAGCCGCTCTACCGTGACGACCACAACGTCACAGCAAAGCGAAGCGCAAAAGGCGCCCGCGCGTTGTGCGATGTCAGGGCACGTTATGAATCTCCAGTAGTCGAAATTAATCCGAAGCCATCCAGTGCAGCACATCTTTCTTTCTTCTTTCACACTATCTTTCTTCCCTTCCCTCATGGCGGTGGGTGGTGGTGAAAATATTTATTCAGGACGGACAGGAGGTGTTTGGATCAGCCCGTAAGGGACCGATCCTTACAAACACTAGGGGTGGTATTCTCCCGGTGTCGCCTTTTGCGACATGTCGCAGTCGCACTTCGCTGATTGGCTCGAGCCGCGGTGACGGCGGCGTGACAACACGGATCCGCCTTCCTGCTACGTCGTCGTGACGTCGCCCCAATTTACTACGCTTAGTCGAAGAACGGAATGCGCTGAAGCGATTCGCGCGGGCGACGGGCTACCGTTAGCGTACGAACGCAATCGGCAGTTGCGGCTTTTGCGCCCTTGGCGTGAAAACATGGCGACGTCCTTTCAAGCGAGAGCCGCCCGCTTCAGCCAATTCAGCAGTCCTTGCGATTCCGGTCGGCATGTTTACCGGCAACTACTGGTGTTGTTACTTTTCGCTATGACTTACCTTGCTTCGACGATAAAGTTTAAGCTGCAATTCAGCCTAGTTCTTTAGATACGCTCTCGATTCTGGAGCGCGCAAGCCTAATGGCACCTCCAGCTACACTGCTACCGTCTGCAACTGCCCGAAACGCAGCCGAAACCTAGCGCAACCGTCCGGAACGAAAGAAAAATAGATTTGGAGCTTTTTCGCGGTGTTTTATAGACTTAAATGAAGTAAAGCGAGTTTATATTAAATTTGCAAATGTTTTTTTGAACATTAGACGTCATGTGATGGCAAATATTCTTGCTATAAAAGATACGAAACTACTGCTGCTAGTGAATCAGCAGCGGTAAATTGTCGCTTCTCGGAGTGAATGAATGCACCGCAGACGAAAGTGCCGGCGGCTTTTTCCGTTTCTTCGAGCATCTGTAAGCACTTTTTTAGGCCCCGCCCATATGCGACATGTCGCAAAAGGCGACACCGGCAGAATACCACCCCAGGTGGAGGTCCCTAGTTTGGGACCCCAGTGGCGGTAGCCGCCCGGGCGCGCCCGACTAAGGCTTGTTGGGCCTGTAAGTCGTGGCAGCCGAGCAGGGTCGCCTACCAGTCCTCCCGGGTGGGGTTGGGGATGGGGGGAATGGCCGGGTTGGAGGGGCAGGCCCACACCATGTGATAGGTGTCCGAAGACACCGCACTACAGTGCGGGCAGTTGCCGCTAAAGGCGGGGTCGAAATGTTTTAGGGCTGCCGGGCACAGCAATGTATTGGTGAAGAGGCGGAGAAGGAGCCGCTCATCGGCCTTCTTGAGGCCTTTACATGGGCGACGGTAAAGGCGATGACTGCCTTGATAATAGGCTGTAATATCTTTGAAAGTATATATCGGATTAGATCGGGTTCCTGATCAGGTGGGGAGGAGAAAACAGCCCGGTGAGAGAGCGCGCGGGCGGCTGCGTCTGCTGCCTCGTTTCCTGCCAACCCCTGATGAGCAGGGGCCCATATGAGGTAACGGTGTGCGGGGTCCGTATCCCGTATGCAATTTTGGTAGATTCGATAGGCTAGGAAGGGAGTGCAGGCTTGTTCGACGTTCCGACAGGCCCCTCGCGAGTCGGTGATTATGTATTTTGAATCGCAATGTTTGGTGTTTGGTCGACAGCAATCGCGACCTCTTCTGCTTGTGTTGCACTGCGGGCTCTGAAAGTGAGGCCGTTAACTGTGTTGCTGTTGTCAACTACCGCGGCCGTGTACCATCCCCCGTGGTTAGGGCCGGAGGCGCCCACGTAGTATACACATGTTTTGTTGCCATTGTTGAGTATTTGCGGGGTCGCAGCGGAGCACCAGAGAGAGACGACCAGCGTGGCAGGCTTCTAGTTCCGAACTGCCCGTGCCGGGTGGGCGCCCCGAGCACGCGCTGTCCATCTTTATTTTCTTCTAGCGCGCGCTGTAACGCCGATCTCAGCGCCGGCGCTTTATAGCGTCGCCGGGCGCTATACCATAATATCGGGCTAGCGCTTCCGCTCGTGCCAGGCGCCGACCATTATGGTCTTCATGTGACATGTTTGCTGGAAGAGGCCGCACGTGGAGGGCACGTCTCCACATTTCCGGGATGTGAAACCTGTCTTCCATTAGAGGGGTGTGTTGGATATGGAGTCGAGCAAGAAGGCGGCGACGCGACTCCGTTAGCGACAAGCGCGTGTACTGGTTTGTAAGGTGCGCCTCCCGGAGCTCCCGGAAAGTATTCACCACCCCAAGGGCCATAAGCCGGCTGTTTGAAGTAGTGATGGGGAGGTCAAGGGCACGTTTAACAATTTTGCGAAGGATGACCTCAAAGGCGTCCTCCTCTTGTTTCCGTAGGTGGAGATAAGGAGTCGAATAGAGAATTCGACTAGTTACGAATGCGTTTGCCAGCCGCAAGGCATCCTTACTTCGTAACCCTCCGCGTTTGTTGGAAACCCGGCGGACCATGCGGCCCACCTTGGCCCCCACCTTACGGAGTTTGGCCAATGTAGTGTCTGGCCGCCGGTGTTTGTGGATGTAGAGTCCGAGTACCCGTATCTCATTACTTTCGCGTATGGGACCACTCTCAAGAGAAAGATATATTTTAGTTGTGCACTTCTGTGAGGGGCGGAGGTGCACAAATCCCGATTTTTGAGGGGAACATTGAAGACCGCAGCGGCGGGCGTAGCGGTCTACTATCGTCGCCGCTGTTTGCAGGCTGGTTTCAATGTCCCCTGTGCTGCCCTGCGTGGCCCACAGAGTGATGTGATAGTGATGGCTCAACAGCGCAAACACACAGAGACCAAGAAGGAGACAAGACACACACAGCGCTGAGTGTGTCTTGTCTCCTTCTTGGTCTGTGTGTGTTTGCGCTGTTGAACCATCACTATGAATCAACACCAACTAGCCCAATCTGCAGTTCTTCTACAGAGTGATGTCATCGGCGTACAGGGCGTGCTGCACGCCGGCGACACCACTCAGCTGGGCCAGCAGGTGCATCATGGCCAGATTGAAGAGCAGCGGTGAAAGTACCGCGCCTTGGGGGGTTCCCCGCGTACCGAGTAGGTAAGGACCATGCTCTCTATCTTGAATTCGAATGTAGGACTGACGATCCATTAAAAATTGGCTTATGTATCGGAATGTATCGGCCACAGTCGGTGTGACTTAAGTTAGTGAGTATGATCTCATGTGTTACATTGTCAAATGCCCCTTTAAGATGCAAGGCGAGTACTACCCGGTCATTATGGGGGCATTCGAGGGGGTCAAGGAATTCCCGATTGAGTTGCAGGAGGACATCCTGTGCGGATCTGTGTGGGCGGAATCCGAACATGGTGCTCGCAAAGACATGTTTGTGTTCAAGATATGTAGATAACCGATCCCGCACCATCGTCTCCATTAGTTTGCCCACATATCAGGTGAGAGAGATGGGGTGGAGGTTATCTGTTTCTATTGGTTTGCCAGCTTTAGGAATAAAAGTGACCAAAGCCGTTTTCCATTCGATTGGCAGGTGGGTGTCCCCGCGCCAAATCGCATTGACATATTCCAGGAGGGACTGGTATGCCAAGTCGGGCAGGTTCGTCAAAAGCTTGACGGTGACCTTATCCCGTCCTGGCGCAGTGCCCCGTTTCATTTTGGCGAGAGCCGCTCGCAGATCATGGAGCTGGAAAGGTTGATCCAGCTCCATGTTCTCTCTGCCTGCATAAGAGTACGCAGATCCACGGGGGTCTTGGGCTGTACACAGATACTGGTCCCGAAGTTTCTGTGCCAGTTGAGTCGTGTTGCCAGGAAAAGCGTGCATGGCTCGCTGCAAATGTTTTTGTGTTTCGGTTCGTGTTTGGGTTGGGTCGATTAGGGCTCGAAAGAGACGCCACGTGTTTCGGCTGGACATTTGTCGCGCGGTCGTGTTGCATCTATCCACCCAGTTGGAGTCGGCGAGTTGGGCCGCGTACTCTGCCGCTTTCTCGGTAAGGTCGGCAATTAGAGCTTTAAGCTTTCTATTGTGTTTCTGGCGTCGCCAACGGCGGACGAGGCTGCGACGGGCTTCCCAGAGGTGTAGAAGGTGGTTATCCACGTCCGTGACCGCCTCTGAGAGCTGGATGTGTGTTTCATGCGAGCAAAAGTGTGTCAGCAGCTGTTGGGACCATTCCGGGTAGCCTTGCGTGGAAATGGGTGTATTATCAAGTGAGTGAAAATTTTGCCTGAATTTCATCCAATCTGGGATACGGGCTTGTGTTCTGGGACGCATGAGGGGGCGTGTAAGGGTGCAGTGGTCGCTACCGAGGGTCTCCTTGGTGTTGAGCCAGTCTGCGTGTCGTATGTTGCGAGTGAAGGGTAAGTCCGGACACGTATCCCGTGTCACGGAATTTCCTAGCCGTGTTGGGTGCTCATGGCGCAACTTAGGTGCCCACCAAGAAGGAAACAGTTTCTGCGCTTATTCCTTTCCTCAAAACCAGATCTGATGTGGGTTCGCGCTCTGATATCACAA